>NW_026900138.1:0-136479 GCF_033153095.1 Gastrolobium bilobum
CTGCATGAAGTTAGCAATATCACCTCTAGTTTGCACTATCTTATTAGAGGGGAAAAATTTCATAATGAATTTCTCAGCAAGGGTGTGCCAATTGGTTATAGAGTTGGATGGAAGGGAGTTCAACCATTCTTTGGCTTTGTCAGCCAGTGAATGAGGGAAGAGCTTCAATCTTAACACATCATCCGAGATGTTAGGATTCCTAAAAGTGTTGGCCACTTCTATGAAATTTCTAAGATGCTTGTGTGGGTCTTCCATCAACAACCCATGAAACTGCCCCATGTTTTGAAGCATGGTGAACATCACCGGTTCTAATTTGAAGGGCACTCCATTCACAGGTTGGGCTATGCTTGGATCTAACTCATCCAACACAGGTATGATGAAGTCCATCATGGACCTATCATTATCATTTATAACAGGTGGTTCCCTTATCCTTGCAGGTCCTCCTACCCCATCATTCCCATTTACACTTCCTAAATCCTCCATTTCTTCAATTTCTAGAAGTGGAATTTGCCTATGTGCTATCTGGGCTCTTCTCCTAACTCTAAATGTCCTTTCAGGTTCCGGGTCAATTGAATATATGAACGGGTGTGGAGTTGCACTCATGCACCCCTTTTAACTAAAACAGGTAAACCTGGCTTAGCTAAAACACCTAAATTACTAACCAACTTTTATGCAGAACAAGCAATAAATAAACACACAAGAACCTGCAAGCAGAAAAATCCCAAGACAGTTCACAGCCTGACGGCTTTATAAGGCAGTAATAACTCACCCTCACACAGGGTGGAACTAATAATTAAAATAAAAATGAAACTAAGAAAAATTAAATGACATAAAATAAACAGAATATGAACAGAACAGATTTTAAACTACCAATATTCAAGATACTATAGAACTAATAACTAAACAAAACTGACACAGAATTCAAATGAGCTACACTAAAAACAGCAAAAAGAAGCAGTTCAAAAATAGCAATCACACAGAAACTTGATCATATACGCCTCGATCCCCGGCAACGGCGCCAAAAACTTGTTGCCTTGCTAACAGTTGTGCAAGTAATGCGCGCAAGTATACGCGACAACAAGTAATATAGGGCTGTTATAAGTCCCAGTTATCGTTCCCACAAGGATCGTTGGCGTTTTGAAATGACTAAAATTTGTAATTGCTTAAAATTGAGTTACTATTTGAAAATAAAAGATATAAAATTGTAAAGTAAAAATAATTTAGAATGGACCTAAAACACTACTGTTCACTTTTCTTTTAAAATTTTTTGAATTACTTTCTTAAGTTATAAAATAAGAATGAAGAATGGAGCAACTTAAATGAAAGATGTGACAAAAATTTTGAAAACGGAATAGAGATTGAAATATGAAATAACAAAGGAAATTGGAAAATCTTAATTGATAAAGATGTTTAAAAAGGTGGGTTGAGTTTTTGGCTCTCCTTCCCCACAATGCTTGAAAAATAATTTGATTAACAAAAGGCTCATCCTAAGATTCTCTGTTAACAGGACTGTATTGTTAATTTTTAATCTCTTAAAAATTATTTTATCCCAAAGTTGCCCACTTCCATATCTCTATGCCAAGTGGGATTAGGACTCTTAAGATTCAGGTCCACTATTACATGAGGACTCATTCATTTCTGAATTGAGATCCCTTAGATGATTTCTCATCTAAGTTCATGTGTCTAATGCAGAATCCAGAATTAATTGTTTCTCAACAACTAAATCCTAACCAAACATCTGACATTTGGCCAAAATGCAGATAATTTTAAACATTAGAAACAACATTAAACAACTGAGATATAAACATTAAAACCAGGAAATCAAATATTTGACAAGCACTGAGGTTTGGGTATCACCTAAACCCAACCTCTAAAAAGTTAGCCACTATCCATAGGGGTGAGGCTTACAAACAGTAACAGAACTACAGAATTCACAAAATAAAAATTCTAAAAACTACAATTACAGCACTGGCCTAACAACCGGCAATCTCAGTGCTGTAAAGACATGCATCAAGTTCATCAAAATGAACCAGAATCTCATTACAAAACAGAAATTAAAAGAAACTCAAAATTGTTCAGAAAACAAAAACTAAGAAAAACCATAAATCAGAAAACAGAAGAGAG
Source organism: Gastrolobium bilobum (assembly GCF_033153095.1). NCBI lineage: Eukaryota > Viridiplantae > Streptophyta > Magnoliopsida > Fabales > Fabaceae > Gastrolobium > Gastrolobium bilobum. The sequence continues at coordinate 2,125 of NW_026900138.1, forward strand.
CTCTCCGATGACTCACTCCTATATCCCTTTTATAGGGCTCTTTGCACACTATCCTCTTTTTCTCCAGCTCAGCAATATGACGCGCTGCTGCAAATGAGTGGTCCCCACAGTGCTCCACTCCTCTACTCTTACAAATCGGATGGAATTGTCGTTCCTTCAAACCGTACACTGACGTGTGCTCACAATCGCTCCAGCATCCACTAAGTAACGGATCTTTGTTTGGCTTTTTCTGAATCCAAAATAGTGGCTAGGTTTTGGTTTGTTTGCGATATTGTGTGGTTTGGTGCGTCAATCAGGTAGAAAGGGTGCAAACGATGGAAATGGGTTGTATGAGGGTTAGGGTTCGGTTCGAGACAAGGTGTTAGGGTTTGTGTAAGTTGGTCCGATTCAAAAACTGAACCGTGGTGGAAAGTGATGGTTCTATATCTAGGTTGAAAATCATAGGATGTTTTTGGTTTACTTGCTCGATTCAGAGAGGGAACCGTGATGGAGAGCTTGAGATGGAGTAGGCTCACTTAGACGGTCTATGCTAGGGTTTTTTTCTTTCTCTTTCAGAAGACGCACGATTCTGACTTCTTTCTCTCTTCTTCTTTTCTTTTCTTTTGGGCCACTGATTTGCTTTCTCATTTCTCTATTATTTCCTTTCTCTTTCCTTTCTTTCCTTGGGCTGTATCACAATTGGGCCTGAAGAATGCAAATAAGAAAAAAAACCCATTAGCATTTAAATCAGAATCATCCACCTTAATTCAATTTGGGGTATCTATTAACACAAAGTGTATTCTTTTTTTACATTTTCATATTAAAAACCATACATTGTAAGTATTATTTCATGGACTTATCAGTTACTATTGTAAAATAGGTAGCTCAAAGAGCAGCATCTATCATCTTGTTCATCCTTTCTCTGTCCAATTTATTTTTTTTGCTTGATGTTAACTTCTTCAAATTTGGATGAAATTTCTATAAGGGAAGAGGAAAGACCCTCGATTAGTGTTTAAACTTTCGGAATGCTATTGCAGATTTAATCAGTTTGTTCAACTCTCAACTCCTACTTTCAATTCTGCATTTGTTGATATATCAGTTTTACGGAACATCACCATTTACTGCATTAATTTGAGTTGCTTGATTTTGTTGAATTTCTTTCACAGCTTACCATCGGAACAGATTCAAGAGTGTTCAAGAGAGTCATAAAATGGTACTTTCTGCTATGGACGAGCGAAGCTCCAACCTCGGTTCCGAGAGGAAGTCTACGTTATTTATTATTACATTTTTAGCTTCAATTTACCTATTTCCTGTTATCATAAATATGATGAAGGTTTTAATTTCATGTAGAAAAGTTGTGGAACACGTTTGTCTGCTCAGAGAAAAGGACGATTTATCAGAAGACGAAGAGAACGACATGCTGGATTATTTGTACACAATAGGTAATCGTGTGTTATCTTGAGGGTGAATAGAAAGCTATTGCAGATTTAATCGATTAGTATAGATTTTTCTTTATGTAATCGATTAGATAATCAATTAAATTGCAGGTAAACGGTCAATGTATTTTTTTTTTTGAAGATTTAATGGATTAATTAATCATGTAATTGACTAAACAAGGGCAAATTGGTGTATAATTTTGGAACAGAGGCAAAATAGTTATTATTTAATTAATAAGGGGTACAAGGGTCAAAAAGTCCTATATGTAGTGTTGATGACTTTAGGCCTGCGAGCCACTAATTTTAATAGTAGTTTTTTGGCAGCATATATGATCTATCTGTGTGGGCCACAATTGTTATATGACTATGACTTATGTGAAAAAAATAATCTTTAAACTACGTTTTAAATTTTTTATTTTAACTTTGCATAAAATTTTACGGAAGAAAATAAAAATTGTGACATACTCTAAAAGCTAGCTATAGAGAGTTTTATAGTTAAGTTATTGGATTAGGCTTTTTGACCCTTATAACCTTTTATTAATAATTAATTATCAAATTGACCTTCATTATAAACTATTTCAAAAATTTAACCCCCTCAAAAAACATAACATCAATCTGCTCATGTTTGACCGTTGACCACCAAGCCTACCCAGGTATTTTTTGAAATTTTGTGCCTACCCGGGTAGGGAGGAATGTACCCAAGTATAGTTCTTGGCATCTGGGATATTGCTTGAATTATTTACCCGGGTAGAGAGGGGTGTACCCGGGTAAAGTCCTTTGTGAAGGATTCAAAAAGATCAAGACAGTTTTCTTTTATTTTCTGATAAAATAAAGTTCTTAAACTCACTTCAAAATCTACAATTTATAAACCTTCACAACTTTTGGAAATTTGAAACACTAAATCAGTACAACTTTTATCTGGTTTGAAAAATCGAACTTGAGGAAGACTATCTTGCAAGCTATAAGCCACTGGCTCAACTAAGCTAGCAGCATGACTTGGATGAACTCAACCAATAAATGCACCAAACAACAAAGCTCCAGAATTTTACGAGAATTGGGCAAGAAATATAAGCTCATAAGTAAGGCTATAGAGGAGTGTCATTATGTAATTTTCAGGAAATTCTAAAATTGATTCCCTGCTTGCTAGAAGAGAAAGTTCTGGTTGAAAAATTTAACACATCAAAATCCGGGTGAAACATTTAGATTAATACCAAGCAACTAGATCTGGATCAGTTAGAATGTTCCATCTGAATTTTGATCATGGAATTTGTAAAATCCAAGAGAAGTGGAAGCAACAAAGCAATTATCCAGGCATTTAAGACCTACTAGTACTCACTACTTAGCTAATATTTCATATAGCATCTCAAGACAATTGACGCAATTGAAATTTTACAAACTGTCTTTATTTTACCTGGGTACACCCTTCTCTACCCGGGTAAATAATTCAAGCAATATCCCAGATGCCAAGAACTATACCCGTGTACACTCTTCCCTACTTGGGTAGGCACAAAATTTCAAAAAATACCCGGGTAGGGAGGGGTGTACCCGGGTAGGCTTGGTGGTTAATGTAAGAACCCGCACCGTTAATTAAGGTATTTAATTAATTAATTATGCGAAATATGGAAATGATTCCATAATTGACCCTAATAATTATTTATGAGGCTTAATAATCGTAATAAGTGATTAAGAATACTGAAAGTCGCTTTTCGGAAGAAAAGTGCAGATACCAGTTCTGCTAGTCGGTGTAAATGCGTGCCGAAAAAGTATCCCGGAAAATTAATGTAAGTGCATGATAATTACTAGAATAATATGTATGACTTGTAAAACGATTTTCAAGTCCAGATAATGAGAACTGGTGCTGGAAACCGGTACTGGCTTGGAAAAGCGCGTACCGGAAAAGTGCTCAGAAAATTATAAGAAAAATATGATAAATCTTATAAAATTATGTAGTTTCATAATCCAAAGTTTGGGATTAAAATGCTAAGCGTAGAAATTAAAGTTAATACTGTGTGTTTAAGTGGCTTGGACTATAAATACCCTTTGTAAGGGCACAAAACCCTAGAAAACAGTTTCTCTACGTGAGTGTGTGAGGGTGGCTGATCAGCTTGGCTGACTTGTGGGGTTTCTCCTCCATTTTGGGTCCAAGACACTTCCTTTCTTGATTTTTCTTCACACTTTCACATGAGATACACTTGGTGAGGGTGAGAGCTAGCCTTGGGACTCTATTGCTGGTCTTTTCTGAGTTGAGAGAGCTGCTGTGTGTGAGGTTTTGAGGCTGACTTGGGTTGGTTGTGTGTGGAAGCCTTTGTTTTGGCATGGTGAGGTCCAAGAAGCTTCCTTTGTGTTGAAAGGTCCAAGCTTGTTGATCCATTTTCGTGCACCTTGTTGAGTCAGTCTTGAGGGGCTGATTGTGAGCTCCAAAGAGCAACCTCTTCTTCTGTTTTGGCCTTTGGTATGTATACCAACCTTTAATCATGAGTTTAATGCTTAAAAATGAAAGCTTGATGCATGATAAGGTTAAAAGATGATAACTTGTTGTTGGGTGAGGCTTAACACATCTAGAAATGCATGATTAGGTGTTTAAAATCGGTAAAAAGGGAACCTTTTAGGGATATCTTCACGAAAATGCAGAAACTGCATTCTGTCGTGAGATATCCGGATATTTGTCGAACTGATATCCGGATATTGGATATCCAGATACGTGGTTTTGGGATATCCGGATATTGGATATCCGGATATGTGAATCTGTATATCCGGATATTGCATATCCGGATATGGACAGTGAGATATCCGGATATTCTGGGTTTTCGCAGAACAACAGCTGTGCTGTGTGTACAGTAGGCTATTGGGTGTTTGTGGACCCTAGTTTGATGAAGTTGAACTTCTGTATTTAATGGATTAAGCCAGAATCATGGGATTAAGGGCTTGTGGCTTTGTTAGAAGCTTTAAGACTTGAAAACGTAATGAAAAGGCGTTGTCTTAATATTGTATGCTTGTGGTGCATGTTGTTGATGTATTGTTGGTCCATAACAGATTGTGAATCTATTGTGTTTGGACTTTGAGCTGTGGACTCTTGGCTTTTAGAGTTAGCTTGCAAGGTAAGCTTTCATGTCCTCGGTTTAGCCATGTTGTGGTTCCACCATGTCCCATGGGGGTATGGTTTATGCATGCTGTGTACATGCTTTTAGATATTTGATATGTTGATTGAACTTTACATGTAATGGCTTTTAATATGCATGTGTTGTTTCATCTTGACGGGAAGCCTGAGTATGTAGCGCCATACAAGATGGTGTACCGGGGTGAATGCAAGTGGTACTTGCACAGTGTGTAGGTGATAGACATATACCTGCACTGTCTCTGGCCAGTAGATTAGTATTGACACACATGACATGATTATCTGCTGCATTGCATCGTTTTAGAAATGATAAATGATAAACTGTTTTTGAACTTATATTGCACATGTAAGTGAGCTTGGGATGGAAGATCCTTGAGGACTCACTGACTTACTGAGATTTCTAGATTAGAGATCTTACCCCACGTTTGGGGAATGCTTATTTCAGGATCAGGTAGTATGGGTACTGATGCCTCAGGCGGCAGGAGGCCGGAGCTTAGCTGATTATGTTGTTTCTGCTTATATGTTAGCATGACTGGATTTGGATGCTGTTTATGTTTTTCGCTATTTATGATATGTTGTTGTTGAGACTGATGTTGGGCTTTTTGCCTTATTTGAGTGAGCATGGGGATTGTCCATGACACTTTCTGTTAGTACTTGTAGTTTGGAGTTGTATAAACTGTTAGATGGTCCGGTCTACGTTGTTGTAGTTCCGTGACTAGAGCCACACTTATATTATCTATGTTATGAGGTATTTCAGTTACCTGTTTTATTGCAATTACATACCGGCGATGTTTTATTAACTGATTATTAAGCAAGTTGGGAATGTTAATGGCATCATAATTGAAAAGAAAAAGTAATTCCGCATTTTAATTAAGCGCAGCTTAATACGATATTATGATAACATTACCAGATATATACGGGGTGTTACAGTCAACGGTCAAACAGGGGCAGATTGGTGTTATGTTTTTTGAGGGGGTTAAATTTTTGAAATAGTTTACAATGAATGTCAATTTGGTAATTAATTATTAATAAAAGGTTATAAGGGTCAAAAAGCCTATTGGATTACTGCATATATATATATATATATATATATATATATATATATATATATATGGGTTTTATTAGGAAAAGTGATTGTGTAATGTTATAGAGATTCGTTTTGCGTGCCATAGTTTTTTTTTTTTTTGCTTTAAAAAGTGTGGGCCCCACAAAATATTGTGTGCGTAGGAAAGTTTTTCTGGTCATGTTAAAGGACAAACTAAAACCCCAATATATATATATGTATGTGTGTGTGGGTTCACTTTTTTTGCAGTTACTACAGATAAGTTATCTGTAGTAAGCCCAATACGACGTCGTTTTGAGGCAGAAATCATGGTGCATTTGTAATTTTAATTTATTTCACGGTTATAATAGTCTTTATATTTATAATTTTTTAAGATTTCAATACCAAAACGATGTCATTTTGGGAATAAATGCAGATAACTTATCTGCATTAACTGCAGAAATATTTTTTCCTATATATATATATATGAATTAATATTTCTTCTGTCACAATAGATAAAATTATCTCCTTTAACGATGTTATTTTGAGGTTAAAGATTAAAATAAAGGATATTTTAGAAAAATTCATGATATAAAAAGGTGCGTAAGTTTTTTAAAATACTTTGTATTTTTAATCTTAAATCCTAAAACAACCCTTTTTGGGAAGCTTCTATTGTAATTTAGGTTCCTGCAATCCTCTTGATGCAGAATTATGGGGATTACTGAAAGGTTTGGAACTGCTTTGGGGAACAGGATTAAAAAGAATAGAGCTAGAATGTGATTCTAGCCAAGCCATCCAGATGTTAAAGGAGCATCATGAAGATCCTAGGGACTCTCAAGTCACTAGCAGATTGAGATTATGGTTAAAAGCAGATTGGACTATTCATCTTGTTCATACCAAGAGAGAAAACAACAAATGTGCTCATTGGTTAGCTAAAGCTGGGCAGACTAATAATATCCATTTCAAGATTTTTAAAGATCCTCCTCTTCAGGTTATGGAACTTATAGTTGCTGATGCTAGAAATATGTCTAGCTTGTTAGTTTCTGATTTGTAATTTCTTTCTGTTTCTGGGGCTTAGCCCCTCTTTATTTACAAAAAAAAAAAAAACAACGTCTGCAGAAGATAACTTTATCACTTATTACGAAAGAAATATTTTTTCATATATATATATATATATTAATAGAAATATTTTAACTAATCAGTTAATGTAATAAGTTGGCAGCATGGAAAATTTTCAAAACTTTTGTATAAATTTCTAGTAATCTACCAACTTTGTTCATTCGGGTCACTACTAATTCAATGCTCAACAGTCCAATCCAATAAATTTAACCGGACCGGAGAGTTATTCGATTAACAGGAGTTATTTGGTTTACGGTCAAATTGATTGGCTCGTTGGATTCGATTTTTATTATATTGGTTATAAGTGTTACTAATTTTGAGTAAATATCTTTTTCGGTTCTCAGCAAATTTTACGATGCTCACTCCACTTTAGTCCCTAGCAAATAAAAAGGCTATTTGTGGTTTCTAAAAAATTCAAAATGAACCCATTTTGATCTTTTTGAGGATTAATGTAGGTCTTTTTTGAATTTGTGAGGGATTATGATTTCAACTAAATGAATCCATTTTGAATTTCTTAGAGACCACGAATAGCTTTTTTATTTGCTAGGGACTAAAGCGGGTATCATGAAATTTGTTGAGGACCAAAACTGGTATTTACTTTAATTTTTTTATGAGAAAAATATTTCTGTTTTGATATGAGATTTCTTTTTTTGTGGGACAGGCGAGTGTGAACAAAAAAAGAAACATTAATTTTTTTTATTATGTATATTAGGAACGATTATATTTATTAGTTATTATCATTTTAGATTTATCACTCTTATTTGGTTATTGTTATATTAATTTGAAATTTGATTTTTTTTCAAATTAATCCACCAATAATCAAACAAGTAGTAAAAATAGTAAGCCTAAAACAGTGATAAATACAATATTCCCATGCATATATTTGTATGTCATTTTTTTATTTAAATTTGAATCTATGTTTTTGTCACAAGATATTTAGATATGGTTTGAAAAGAGAGAATAAGCAAAGTAGAAAGCAAAGCCACTTTGGAACTTGTTTCTTATGTATTTCCTTTAAGTTAAAAGTTTTTAAAAAAAAGCTTAAAAGATAAAATTAAAAATTATTTGATGATTATATAAAGATGTTCCCATGGTTTTGAAGTATAATGACCCTAACTTGTAAATCTTAAATTGAGGTTTAATTTAAGGATTTAAATGCCATAATTAGATTCAGAGCGTGATTTTGAGTATTTTGACTGTAATCATGACTATGTTATGAACAGTGCTTTTTACTGGAAAAATTGCAGTTTTGGAAATTAACCGGTAGAGCTTAAATGAGCAAAATGATTTTAGAAACATATTTTGATGATTCTGACGCCAAATATGAGTTCAGAATGAAAGATTGTATAGCGTGGCACTTTTCGTGAAAATCTCGTGAATAGTGTTTTCTACTGGGTATTTTGTACTGCTGTTTAAGCAACCGGTAGAGTCCAGGAAATAAATAATTGATGAAATAAGAATAAGTAAGTCCAATATATGCCATACAAGTCAAAATAGGCCCAAGAATGATATGTTTATAAGTTGTAAGTTTCGTAAGCAAACGACGTACAATTAGTGATTCACAGTGCATTTCGTCAAAAACGGTGCAGAAACCATACTGTGAATTATGAATATTGTTCCTTAGGTAATAAAAATTAATGTAAATGAGTTCAAAAAAATAAAAATATGTCCGTAGCTTTAAGTTAGTTCCAGGTTAGTTTAAGTGAAAATACGCGAAAGAAAAACATCCGATAAAAGGCCACATGTTCCTATATAGCCTAGTCACTTAAGTGGATCACTATTCATTTCAGATTTCTCCTCTTCTCTCTCTTCCAAGGCCGAGCTTCATCTATGGAGGGGGACTAGGGTTTGGTTTTGTTTCCTTTGATTTCTCTTTCAATCTTCCACCAAATCACAAAGTCCATTACATGAAATTGATTGTAAACCACCCAATGAAGCTATTCCACCACTTAGTTTGAGCTGATTTTGCTTGTGGAGAGAGTTATTCATCACCCCCAATTCGTGACACTATTCATCCTTGTAGAAAAGTGGGGCTTTTGAGTGAGCAAATCTTAGGTTTTGTTCATTGGACCTTGGAATAGCAACTATAGGTAAGAAATCTCTAATCTTATGGTTTTATTCTTGTGATTTATGTTTTGAAATTTATGATCATGTTTTGAGTGGGAAATAAATTAGTTTAAATTTTGAATTGATGATGTATTATGAATGTTTTGGATATAGGAAAGGAAAATAAGCATTTGTATGTATGTAAAAATTGGAAACAAATCCTATGCCTTTCCTCTCCATGTTTCGGCCATCATAGGTGATGGAGGGGGTATTATGCAAAATTTTATCTTATGTATTGGGAAGGTTTAATGTGGTGGAGTAAGTGGAAATTGATGAATTAGTAAGAATGCTAAAGTGGGAAAAATCCCATGGTATTGTCCACCTATTTTCGGCCATGATGGGCTTTGTAGGAGTATAATGTTCACAATTTAATTAGGCATTGTGGATATATATATATATATATATATATATATATATATATATATATATATATATATACATACATGTATGTGTAAGTTGTTAAATTAAGTGAAGAAATGAAATGAAAAAGAAGAGAAAACCTTGGTTTCTCCCCTTGAATTTCGGCCTAGGAGGTGGTTTAGGGGTAGATGTTGTTACATTTATTTTAATAAAATGTGTAGTTTTCCAAAGTATGAAATTGATGAGCTAAAGAATTGTAATGATTTAAATTTTTTTTTTGAAAGAAATCTTAGTTTCCTTTATGTGTACCCACGGCCTTAGGAAGAAAAATGACATAAATTATGTTAAAAATTCTCAAGTGGATACTTAGTTAATTTAGGGAACGAGAACGATTAGAAAAAGGTCTTGACTTATGTACTGGCATAGGATTGGCAAAAACGTAAAGAAACGAAAATAAGCGATAAAATGTATGCCTTATGTAAGGATCATGGCATAGGATCATTTTATTGATTTTGTTATGGATTCTTCTCTAGGTGTGCCTAGGGGCTGAAAAGGATCAGAATCTTATTGAAGCTATATAAGTAACTTCAGCCACAAGGAAGCATATTAGTAAAGCTTCAAGAGGTAAGCTCTATGTTTAAGGAGTCTTTTCCTGCTTGAGTGCTCCACCATAGTTAGTGAACTGTGGTTGGATTGTATGATTGTTTTGATGCTTTGTATAGATGCATTCATATAGAGTTATTTGATAACATGATATGCCTTGTTCTGATATGATTTCTGTATTGATTGTATGGTACACTGATGTCTTCTTGGGGTTTCCCTGAGATTGACGATGTACGCCTCTGACATGTTCTGGTTCCGCTTGGGGTCCTCCCTTGGGAACACATGCGTTAATTTCCGCTTGGGGTCATCCCTTGGGAATGACGGCGCACGCCTCTGATATGATATGGATATATGCTTTGTTCCGTTATGATTAGGGCTGTGCATGGGTCAGGTCGGGTCAGGTTTTTGTCCGACTCGACCCAACTTGGTTTTTATAGGTCAGGTATTTTGACCCGCCCCGCTTTAATTTGATCCAAGTCAGGTCTGACTTGGATTGGATTTTGTTGAACTAGTTCAGAACCAGTTTGGATCTGACCTGACTTGGTTTCTGAAGTGGGTCTGACTTGGTTTCTGAACTGGGTCAAATCTGACCTGACCCGTTTTTGACTTGGTTTTCTCATAAAATTTTGTCGAAATTTTTACGTTGCAAAAGACGAAAATTTCTTCACAAAATTATTTTTTCGTCGAAATTTGTACAAAAAAAAAAATTTCTATTGAAATTTAGTTTCCGTCAACAGTTTTGACGAAAATGATTTCTTCCATCAAATGTTTTAAACGAAAAAAGAATTTTGTCAAAAAATTTAACAGAATGTTTTTCGTTCAAAATTTCGTTGGGAATGTGTTCTAACGAAAATTTTGACGAAAATTATTTCGAGGGAAATGTTTCATTTGAAACTTTCGACGAAATTTAGATTCTCTAAAGAATTTTGACAGAATATTTTTTTCGTCAAAATGTTTTTTTTGTCAAAAAAATTTACGGAATTTTTTTATAGAAATGTGTTTCGTTGAAAATTTTGATGGAAATTTTTTATCAAAAAACTTGACGAAAATATTTAGTTGAAAATTTTCGATGGAAATGTGTTTCGCTAAAAATTTCGACGAAATTTTTTTTTTGTCAAAAAATTTAACGAAAATTTTTTCGTCGAAAACTTTCGCCGAAATTTGAAATCTGTAAAGAATTTTGATGAATATTTTTGCCGTCGAAATTTTTTGCCGTCAAAATTTTTTGATGACAAAATTGTTTCCGTCGAAAACTTTCGCCAAAATTAGAAATCTGTAAAGAATTTTGATGAAATTTTTTGCCGTCAAATTTTTTTGATGACGAAAATTTTTCCGTCGAAAACTTTCGCCGAAATTTGAAATCTGTAAAGAATTTTGATGAAATTTTTTGCCGTTAAAATTTTTTGATGACGAAAATGTTTCCGTCGAAAACTTTCGCCAAAATTTGAAATCTGTAAAGAATTTTGATGAAATTTTTTGCCGTCAAAATTTTTTGATGACGAAAATATTTCCGTCGAAAACTTTCGCCGAAATTTGAAATCTGTAAAGAATTTTGATGAGATTTTTTGCCGTCGATATTTTTTGCCGTCAAAATTTTTTGATGACGAAAATGTTTCCGTCGAAAACTTTCGCCAAAATTTGAAATCTGTAAAGAATTTTGATGAAATTTTTTGTCGTCAAAATTTTTTGATGACGGAAATATTTCCGTTGAAAACTTTCGCAGAAATTTGAAATCTGTAAAATTTTTATGAAAATATTTTCCATAAAAATTTTTGACGTAATTGTTTTACTTTAAAACTTTTCTTTTAAAGTAGTTGTGATTTTTTTTTCACATAATGATTATGGGTCAAGTTTTGGGTCAGTGGGTCAATATTAAAACGAGTCAGGTCTAAAACTGACCCAAATAAAAGTGGGTCAGTATTTAAACCAGTTCAAAAAATATGGGTATTTATGGGTCGGGTCAAGGTCGGATCAAGGGCAGGGCAAGTGAACCAGTTTTTTTGCACAGCCCTAGTTATGATATCTGTTATATGTGCATTGAAAACTCTGTATCTGACTTTCATGCAGGAGTGAGCCAGGGGTATGGAGAATTCTCTATAAACCTGGAGCTTATTGAGATTTGTTATCTCACCCCTCTTTGGGGACATCGTTTCAGGTTCTCAGATCCCCGGTGAGCCCTCACTAGGCAAGGACGTGACACGCGGTTGAGGCATTTCGACAGATTGGATTTTGAGTAGCTGTAGGCTACTTCTATTTTGGAGTACAGTGCTTTCATGTAGTATTTCAGTATTTTGTGGATCTTGATGTTGGATCCTTCATTTTGTATATGGTCTGTATATGTTTTGTACATGTCTGTCAGTTTGATGCATGTACATTTGGGTATTCAGGCACGTTATATGATTATGTAGTATTCAGTTTATGTTTACATATTGGATTGCATGCTGTTAGATTTAGTGGCACGGAGCCAAGTTATGCATGCGCCCATGGATGGGTATATGATTATATTTGGATGTCTGGTACTTCTGAATTTATATACTGTATAAACTGTCTATCAGGAACTCTTGAGAGTGTGATTGGAAAATCCCCAGTTGTCTGATTTACAGAGGTCACTCTGTCCGATTTTCGTCTTCGCCGAATAAGAATTAATCTAGAAAAAGAAAAAGTTAGCTCGTATTTTCGTAAGTTAAGTCTTCCGCTGTTTCCGTTTGTATCATATGCATGTTAATTGAACTGGCTCGAGACAGGGATGTTACATGAAGCAAGAAAGATAAAATAATTTGCTATTAGGATAGATTGTTAGGGTAAAAGATAAAATTTATAGGACAAAAATATTTCTCTTGTTGGACATCCAGCTAGTAATTCTCATCGTTGATTTTCTTTTATTCCCTGCATTTAATACTTTTGCTCATCCATATATAATTATAATTTCTAGCTAGACATTTAACAACTTCAGAAATGATAAATCCAAATTATAAATACAAATTTAGAATAATGACAAAAATGGAAAATAAACGAGGATTCCAAAATGTTGACATATATTTTAAAAAAATTCCTTTTGGGAGCTTTTAATTTTTAATTTTTTTTTTCATTATAAAAAAACTCTTTTTATAATAAGAGTTTTTATAAAAATATGTTTAGGAAGAGAAGCTAAAAATTAAGACATGCACGAAAGTAGAAAGAAAAGCCACTTCTAATAAATTAAAATAGAAAATTTTATTAATAAAATTTGTCTTCTTCATACACTTTTGAACTGCTTAATGAAGTACAAAGAGAATCCGCAGCAGTATGAGTCTCCGTCTTTCTGTGTCTTTGTTTCTTATAGAGGCAGTCCAGCCATAAAACGTTGGTAAAAATACAATGCCTCCTGTGGTTTATATTCTGGAACAGTATGCCCAGCTCCCTGCACCAATATTATTTAATAGTATCAAAACCAAAACAATCTTATGGTAATTTAATAGAACTAGAACATTTTCATGTACATACCTTTATCGTGAGAAAAGTAAGATTTTTTTCATATCCTTGTATATACCTGCAACCAATAAACAAAACCAACTCAACCTCTAGTCAAGATTATGTCCTAGTAATGGGAATGATCCTCATGAAAAGAGTTGCTTCATACTGTAAATACTTGAAGAAGATCTTTTAATTGGATTTTAAAACCATTTAAGGAAATTAAGCACCCGAATCTCCCAAAAGGTGAATCCATTTAATGGATTATAATATTTGAAAATTCATTAAGTAGGATAAGGAGGAAATAGCATTAGAAGTACCCAGCAACTTGATCATTGATTGACCAAGGTCTCCATTCATCAACAATCTTGTATCCAAGTGAACTAGTCCATGCTCGGCTTCCAGTAAATGGGACACACATGTCATGATCACCACTGCCAAAAACATGAAGCTTTAGGAACAACCAAAAAGAATATAACATAACTTGAAGCCTTTGAATCATCAAAGATAATAGCAATTACAGTAACAAATTGCTGTGCAAAGAACTAGAATTATGGTGATCCCGCAAACTTTTTGTAAACAACTTTAATTGGGGTGATCCTTGTGTGGATATAGTATAAACTATGAAGCAAGTTCAGCAATAAATAATCAATCCCTTAAATGCACTAGAATCTGACAGTTTTGCAATGGCAATGAAATTCAAAATGTTAAACTATGTAACAAATAGTTGTTGGTCAAGTTGCGACCTAGTTAGACGCATAGACCCCAATATTTGACCTGTTAAAAGAATAGTTGGTTCGAATTTCGAGAGAAGCAATTTCCGAGGAGAGTGGAGAGCCATAAACCCGAAATCAGATTACCCGTGTCCATTAGGATTCCAGACACCCGTTGTTATCTAACATAATTTATATTGTATACCTAAGAATTTCTTCTAGAAGACTCAAAAATCAAAGAAAAGAAAATACTTAATAGAACATACATATAACATGGTAAAATAAAGTAGAACCAGAATTGTTGAAAGCTCCATACCCAACAAACAAATATAAAACTAAAAATTTCACACTGTCCTGTAGCTATATTAAAACATGTTCACATAATGTACTTTCTTTCAGTTGTCAAGTCACCAACAAGATCAAGGACTGTTGCATTGATGAAAATAATGATAGATTCTTCCTTCTCAAATAAAACTATTGAAAGATATAATAAAATCATCATCTTGGTACTACTCTCGTCCAAGCTAAACTAATTTGTGGAGTTCTAATGGCATCAAACACATTTTGCTTTCATAAATGTAAAGAAATGCCTTCAAGTTTAAAATTCACCTGTATATAAGTGCTCGATATCCTTTGGAAGTTAGTTTCTTATGGTACTTGATCATACTCCCAGTATCATGATTGTATTCAAGGTCGGTACATAATTGCCAATCACTGACCACATTTTTCTGTTGTGGAACAAAGATCACAATTTAGTGCTTTGATATCCACAGCACCGTATTTTGCTAAAAAACCTTACCTCTACTGTGTGGATTGCTCTCCTGACCTCAGGATTGTTCAGCCATAAGGTTGCAACCTCATCATCATCCTATAACGTTAGATTTTGTTACTTAAACATCCAATGTAGAGGCAATGCAACAATATCAATAACAAGAATAACTGCAATTTTTTTTTTTTTTTTTTTTTTGGAGTTACCCAACCCTAATTATCTCTTTGAGACGAGTTGGCTCCCTCCGGTATCCCCACGAGCTTCGACTCTTTGAGCCGGCTATGGGACTAATCCGGAGTGCGGGGGAACAGTGATGGCTAAAGGTTCAGCCCCTTCCCCAAGAATGCATTCAGCGGGAATCGAACACATATCCAACCCCACTAACTCAGCGCCAAGTTACCAACAACTACTGCAATTTTATCATGTATAAAAGCATCACTCATGAAAGCAGATATGATACATTAAGAAACAGCGACAAAAAAAGATTATGCTATTCAATTAGCAAATATTTATCACCAATTTTTTTTCTTCTTAACTAAATCATAATTGGTGGGAAGGATCAAAGCAAGATCAATGTATGACTAAAACACAACTTTATTTAGTATGCCAGAAACTTGAAGTAATAATCCACTTATAGATAATGACTTTTAAGGCACCGCCATTAGAAGCTAGAACCTAATTTATGCGGACACAATTTATTGCCAATAAAAACATTATTGGATAGATATCTCTCAATCAAGTTTGATTTCATATTTGAACACCAAAATTGATGAAGAATTATTATTTCAAATATATAAGGTTTAGAACAAGATAGAATATGTTTAAATATTTTCATTAGTTTATATCATTGAGTCAAGTTTTTCTCATTATCTTGAGCAGAATCTCCCTTTCAGCACTGTTTTCATCATTTTATCATGTAACTATTAGCTTTTGTAGTTTCATTTAAGATAAATGAAATCAGTAATTCTGAAGTGTATATATGTATATCCTTATGCGCTTACTTTAAAAATAAGTTCATTTTATAGAAGTCTTATCATCAAAATTATATCCAATAATCAAGCAAAAAAATAAAATCAATGGAGAAGCTGGGAGTAAAAATATGAATGGTAAAGAAATAAAGTACCAAAGGAAAGTAACCTACATCGCATGGAGCAGGGATGTCATTGCTCAGTTGTGGCCAAGTTGGTACAATTCCATCTTTCACAGGAGCTCTTAAGGGCCAACCACGACCAAACATTCTTTTTCTCACAGGCATAGGTCTATCAGTTTGACCCAGTTGCCTAAAGCTAATTGGCAACTTATGATAGGATCTTTTATTCTTTTCTGTCTCTTCATCATGATAGCATGGTTCCAGAATGTCATATATGTTTACCCCACCAATGTCCTGTGAAGTAAAAAAAAATCACCAATGAGTGGCTCATATCTCTTAAGGTTGTTTCATGTCAGGACTGTCCTATAGTTAAATCACCTCATCAAATTTTGACAACATTTTTTTGCAATTTGCGTTGACTGGATCATAGAATTTCCCACTGCATTGTTTTGTGATCTCCTGCAGCATATACCATTGATTACATGAAACATGTTAAAAAGCTGACAAACTTATAGCAAAGTTTTAAGTAGAGGCTGCAGCATATACATTCTGCTAACTAAAGCATATTTACTACCAGTTATCACTTAGTAGCAATGGTTCAAAAATGCATCAACATTGAAGAAAGTGTAATTAACAAGATGCGGTCCACAATTTAAAACTTTGTAGAAAGTGTAAACTATTTTACATACTTCATAAAAGAAAAAGTAAAATACAAGCTATTAATTAGTCCACTAAGATGATAATGATGTGCAACTAAGACCTTGCTATATAATTAAGGGTTTTATTTTTACCCCAAACATTTCAATACTGATAAGACCCATCCCATATGCAAATGGAACAATAGCATTGCCATCAAATTCTTCATCTGTAACAGCATTTCCAACCATGTAGCCCTGCATGTTGAAATGATTTCAGATTGTGGCAACTGATTTGAAAACATAATGTGACCCCTTAAAGATAAAATACCTTGAAATTTAGTTTGGGCGTTGTGTTAGCTTCAATTCCTGTGGAAGATCAAGAAACTGAATCATACGTTTGATTCTAACACATTCAATTCAACACTTTCATGACACGACTTGTTTTACCTTTGACTATTTCATCAGCAAGAGTAGGCACATAAACTCCAGCATAGGACTCTCCAGAAATGAAGAGTGGGTTGGGAAGGAACTCAGGGTATAGTTCAAACCACTGGTTTGTTCAAGAATAAGGCAAAAGCAAAATGGTAAGAATAAGGATTTCTTGATTCAAATATTTATGTCAAAAGTTTCCATTTGTTTCCTTAACTACCTTGAGGAGAAAAGTATGTGTATCAGAGGCTGTCTTTACATCTCCAGTAGTGTAATCAGATTTATTCTTTGAGTATGAAAACCCCACTCCAGCAGGAGAATCCAAATATATAATGTTGGAAACCTATAATGCAAATCAAAGTAGAATCTTATACACACTGATCAAAACAAGACACAATCGTTGATTAATCCCAAAACTTCAGTTGGGGAATTAAATCATTTTGCTCTTTCCCTTTCTAGATTCAACACAGTTTGTAAGTTGATACCTTTGACCAGCTGTATGGATTGAGTTGCAACCTTGGCAGGGTTCCCTTAGTCTTTGGTTTTTCAAAATTAAAAGGACCTGAAACACATGAAGAATAAGCCACATGATTTATAAATGAGATCAATAAAAATAAAACCATTCAATCTTGAAGAATTAATGAGAACTCAGGGTCAAGAAACCACAAGCAACAAAACTATGTTTTGAAGAAGTCTAATGAGTAGACCCCAAATTAGTTGGGGTAGCGAAATAAATTGAATAAAATCACTTCTCACAAAACCTCAAATAGCAAAATGGGGTGAAGACAATCCTTATACCCAGTCTTATCCTTAAATATTTGCAAAGAGACTTGATTTTCTGGATTTGAACCTATAATCTTTCAGACACAGATGAACAGTTTTACTATTGCTTCAAACGAAATAAATTAGAATAATAGGGAAAAATGAATAAGACGGAGATTAACATTGTAAGCAATCACAAACCATTTGCGCTTACAATTCTACCTGTTCAACCTAAAATGTATCAAAACCAAAATGGGAAAGTGAAAACTGGCTAGTAACCCTTACCATGCTCATATACAAAGCCATCCAAGCTAGAGCACCCTGGTCCACCATTAAGCCATAGAACCACTGGGTCCTGAGATGGTTTACCTTCAGATACAACAAAATAGTAATACAAGTCCCTTCCATGACTTTCATCCACAGTCACATACCTTAAATGTCAAAAACCAAGACCATTGAATCAGAAATCTTGCAATTCGGCCATTAGTTAATGTGTCAAAACATATGAAACAAGACAAGTAAAAAAACAAAGAACAAAAGCCAGAATTTGATATAGCCAGTGCAGGAATTATAAATAATTGGATATAGTATACTCAACATAACAATATATAAAGGTAATAAGGATTTTTCTCATCCCTTTTCTCTCCGGTCGGGTTTAGTGGAGATTGATTTTTTTTATACTCAACATAAAATAAAAAGTCACTCCTTATTAAATTCCGATCAGGATAGGTGAGAACAATTCTTATACGCAATCTTATCAGCAAAAAAAGTTATATTCTTGATTCGAACCTTGGTTACAAAGGCAAAATAACAAAAACAAATTAAAAATAAAAAGGCAGAATTTGTTTAAGGACAAACTAAATAGCAATTGCAGGAATAAGAATTGAAGTGGAATTGGATATAGAAATAGCATACCCAGCATAGTGCCTGGAAGGTAGAGTGCCATTGAAGCCTGGAACATTGGTTATAAGAGACTTTTCAGGTGCTGATTGGGTCAGCACAAAGCTCAAAGAAATGTGGATTAAGATAAAGTAGAAGTAGAACATTTTAGCCATCTAGGGACCTCACTCCTAAAATAAAAAAAGAATTGTTTATCAAGACAGTGACAACTTGATACCATTTTATAGTTGAAAGATTCTGAATATATAATTATACAATGATGGTTCTACCTTTTTCTACTTAACAATTGTGGCTTGTTTAACTTAAAAGCAGAGATACAACCAGATGAGGAATAGAGGTAATTGAGATATCAAAGTCAAAGTTCCACGAAACGTAAAAGGAGAAGTATAAAAATAATTAAATATTCCTTAATCAATTTCCTTAAGAATGTCTTTATTATTATGTAACCAAAATATTAAATTATTTTAATATTTGCAAGAAACTAAGAACATAGGTCAGGATTAACACACAATCATAATTGTTCGCTCACTTATATCCGATGATTCACAAAATTAATAAATTATAATCATTAGATATAAATAAAATTCAACGATCAAATTAAGAGTATAATTCATAATAATATGAAATGATCGTGTCCTTAAGTATATATATATAACTAAAGTGTCCACAATTTTGCGCCATAATTCATTTCATATTTTAATTTTTAGGAACTTAATAATTTTAGATATTTTTCAGTTTATAATTGATTTTGTCTTGAATTAATTTAGTCTAAATAGTAATTCGATTAAGTTTGTTATAGTTCTTCCCTAATTGCACTAATTATTTTGTTTTGTCACGTGTAAATTCAATTTAATATTTTGCATGTTTTATGATCGTGTCCTTAAGTATATATACAACTAAAGTGTCCACAATTTTGCGCCATAATTCATTTCATATTTTAATTTTTAGGAACTTAATAATTGTAGATATTTTTCAGTTTATAATTGAATTTGTCTTGAATTAATTTAGTCTAAATAGTAATTCGATTAAGTTTGTTATAGTTCTTCCCTAATTGCACTAACTATTTTGTTTTGTCACGTGTAAATTCAATTTAATATTTTGCATGTTTTATGGAAATCAAGATCAGGATGATTTTTTTTTTTTTACCCCTCCCCTAGTATTTATTTGTTGTATTTAGTTGACTTAGGGAATATGAGTAGATCCCAGTGTATTTTGCCTATTTAGCCCGTGTGAGGTCTGTTCTATCTAGGATACCAAAAAAATAAAAATAAAAAGTACCGTAAATTCTTATATTTTACATACACGCAATATTTGTTAGGTCCTGGATAGACCGTATTGCTATACCGTGAGGTATGCGCTCAGAGATAATGTATATCAGGTGTATACTAGGCTTATAGCCGAGGTCCCAATCACTGTGCACAAGCAATAGACTTTTAGCCAAGGGGTGAGTGTGTGCACAGTGTGGGCAGTATTCGTAAATAGGTTAGAAGTGTTTACCTGAAGTCCTTAAGCTCTTATTTATAAGGATTACCTTCTTAGGCTTGGGCCTTTTGAGCTCTCCCAATTGCAATAGGATTCAACTCCCTTTCTGTTGGGATGTGATCCTTATCTTGTGCCCTTTGATTGTTTAGAGTTGTTGAGATGCTTATGACTCTATCTCTTAGTAGATTCCTAGGTTGGTAGTTGGGATATGATATTCATATCCATAACAGTTGCCCCCCAGCTCGGTATTCTGAGGCTTGGAATACCGAGGTGATGTTATGTCACCTCGGATTTGGTTCGTCCGAGTTCATTGGTTTCAGAATTGTGTCTTTGAAAGTTTGACTTCTGTGACTACTCAGAATTAATTTTGCCGAGGTCATTTGCATAACTTTTCTTGTTCTTCCTTGGCATTGCATATGAAGTTGATTTTGATCATGTCGGATTTTCATGAGTACATTTTATGCCTTTAGGGATTGTCGGTCCGAATTTTGATCTCGTTGTGCTGGGCCGAGTTGAAGGTCTTGGCCATGCTACGACTTTCGGTTTCCACTTCGTGGTCGAGTTCCTGTCGACGTCTTGATCTAGGTCGGATTTTGTTCTTATCTTGCTGTCCTGACCTTTCACTTCTTGCCTGCGGTGACGGTTATGGACTTCCATGTGTCTCTTTTCTAGTGGTGGTTCGTGCATCGTGGGTCGAGCGTCATTCTGAGCCTTTGCAGGTCATGATGACGCTCATTAAACGAGTGCAGAAGCGATTTTACAACTTTGCCCATGGCTACTCAACCGTTTGAGATCCTTTCATCTTCGCGCCTGTGGCTTTGTTTCCCCTTTAAATACCATTTTTTAAAATGGTATAGGATTTTTGTTCGTCTGCATCGCCTTTTACATTATACTTCCCTGCTTAATTTCTCTCCACCTTCAGGCGCGTTTCTTTGAGTTTCTGGGTCTTCCTTCGTTGTCAAGGCATTCTGAGTGTGTTAACCTTCTTCTCAGTCCTTATCTTGACCAGGTATCTCTTCTTCTTTTCATACTTTTTGTTTCAAGTATTAGTTTATATTTCCTGTTGGGAGGAGTGTTTCTTGAGCTCTCCTTAAACCAAGTGGGTAATGGATATTCCTGGTTCTTTTGGTGCGGCTGTTGGTCGAAATGATGGAGGGGATCTTAACGAGGAAATGGTACAGGAATTACCTCGAGCCGTCCAGTATTGGTTCTATGGTAGGGAATACACCGAGGAGGAGAAGCTCCAGCAGCTTCTCCGAAGCCACCGAGGGGGTCGTCGGGTCTCCCGAGGTGGACGTGGTAGGAGAAGAAGTGGGAGTCATCAACCTCAACTTAATTTTGGCAGGGGTGTTCCTCCTTCGGTCCCTAACCTTTCGATTTCTGGGTTGGGCTCCTCTCCTGACCCAGCTCCTTTATCTTATATTTTACCATCATCTCAGGTGGCCCCAAGTCCGAGGTCCATTTTAAATCGGATTCCCCCTCTTAGGTTGAGTGATAGTTCTTCAAGTCTTTCTTCATCCGAGCTGGGTTTTCCAAGGTCGGATGTTCCTTCTTGCTTTGATGATTCAGCTTCTAGTCGAATGCCTTTTGTCGATCTTTTCAGTAGTTCTGACGACTCCATCCCTTTTTCTTGGAGTCCAGGCTTGCCGCCATATGATCTTGGGAGTCCTAGATCGGATTTGGTTGATTTTTGTACTGATCCTCATCCTTTATATTCCAGAGCCACAATTATGGAGGGATCCGGCGTTGAAGATTGGGTTCTTCTCGAAGTCCTACAAAGGAGATCCACAATGTCTCCTGCCGACGTGGCCCAACTTTCAGTTGGAGAACCCACTGGGGTGGACATGCTCCCAGCATGTGATCTTTCGGTGTCTGCGGGTCCTATTTTGGACGAGCCCCATTTGTTTTTCCTTTACCAGGATCTGATTACCAAGTTAGGGATTCGGTTTCCCTTCACCAAGTTCCAGATGGCCGTGATTCGTAGGCTTCGAATTGCGCCTTCACAACTTCATCCCAACTCATGGGCCTTCATCTGGGGTTTCGAGCAAGTGTGCGCATACCTTTGTCTTCCTTGTACAGTTTGCCTTTTTTTTTCACTTTTTTGATGTATATACAGCCCGGACTGGAGCCGAGGCTAAAGAGAGAAAGGGTTGGGTTACTCTTCGAGGTGCTCCGAACCGGGGTATGTTTATCCCCTACTCCCAATCTTTCAAGGGTTTTAAGGACGCCTACTTCAGGGTAGTAGCTCGTTCAGACTGCCTCCCCTGGTTTGCCTCGTCTTTATCAGACGGAGGGGATTTGGCAGGTCGGTTTGAGCTTTATTGGTCGCAGAATCATTATCAACGGCGTCCTAAGGACTATGCTACTCCAGGAGTAGCTCTTTCCGATTCGGAGAGACTGGCGGCGTCCGTCCTGATTGGTTATGCCCGAAAATTTGGCATTATCGATTTGAGTCGGATTGTAGATAAATTTGGAGAGGATCTCCTCCGCGATCTTGGTATGTGATTTTCCTTTATGACCTGTTTCTGATATATCTAATGACTTGAGTTCTGATCTTTGAAAATCCTTTGCAATTAGCATGACGAGCGAAGAGTACAGGAAGTTTTTGCCCAAGCCAAAGAAGACTTCTAAGGGGAAGGCTAAAGTAAATCTTTCCTCCGAGGTCGAGACTACCAAGAGACGACAGATTGACATCGGTCAGGGTGGTAGTTCGGCCATTGACGAGGTTATTTCAACCGATGTTTCGGCTCCCCTTTTTACATCCTCGCCATCTCCACTCTCCCCTCCTCCTCCCACTCCTCAAGGGGACTTGATTGTCTTGGAATCTGGGGAGTTGTGGAAGGCCGGGATCTCGGATCGACTTAGGGCTGTGCTGAAGTCTCCTCAACAGTTTATGGGCTCTTCGACCTTGACTTCCAAGCTGAGGAGCCTGATAGCTCGTCTGGAAGAGGATTCTCTGAAGACGTCTTCCTTACTCCAGTCTCCAGTCATTTCAAGACCTCCATCAAAGGCTCGATTTGTCGGCTGCTTCCAATTCATCCCTTGCCCTCAAGGTGGAAGAACTTTTGGGGAAGAATGGAGAGCTCGGTAAGACGAAGTCAGAGCTGGAAAGGAGAGTTCAGGAATTGAATTTGGAGCTGCGGGGGGTGAATAAAACTTCGGAGTCGGCCAATATCAGGGCGGAAGACTTGAGGATGGAAAATGAGGCTCTTTCCAAGTCTTTGGCTGACAAGCACTAACTAACCGTTTATACTTAAGTTGAATCAACGAAAAGATCATTGATTGCATTAATTTCTTGTCACCAGAAACTAAGTTGAATTGTATTAAAACTTAATAAGCAAATAAAATGTGAATTATAATGTAAACAAGTAGTCAGATGTCAATTTCCCTCAAGCATGAATTTATGGATGAACCAATTTTCATTATGAATTATCTACTATGTGATGTTGATCAACCTTTTTCTTATCATCAAGATGTAATGTCTTACTACCTTGATAGATACATTAATCAGAAACCCCAATGTCTTGGTGATTCCCTTCTTAATACATGCATTAATTACTAAGGTCTTAAGATCACATCAGAAATCCTAGCATCAATGTCTTGACTACTAGAACACTGATGATGAAGTTGTCAAATATAGAAATAATGTAAACATGTCTGTTCTACACTACTCCTTAACATGAAGAATTTAATCAAGACAACTTCATACAATCACATAATAGATAAACATAACATCTAATTAACCATTCATAAATTCAAACTTGAGTTCCATTGAATCAGACTACAAAGGACTCTACTCAGACATAATTGAAATACAAACAAGAGAAGAAAGATAGATCAAACTCCATTGTCATGATAGTTGAGTCTTCAATCTCCAAGTATGATTACATAGGAAATACTAACTATTACATAAACTAATCCTAAAGAATTTGAAAATTCAGAGAGAATAAGGAGTCAGATCAGATCTATGAAGGATCTGATCTGATCTCCCCTCTCCTAGTGTGACGGGCCAGGTCAGATTAGAATCTGAGAGAATATATGGGATATGTGGGATTATATCAGAATGTGAAGGCCCTTGCCTTTTATAGAGTTACAAAATACAACTGAAAACTGCCATGGGCGCTAAAACGTTCATTGATGGGCGTTTTAGCGTCCATGTTTGACGGATGCCCAACTGCTTTTAACTGATTCCAACGCTAAAACGTTTGACTTGGGCGATTTAGCGTTCAAGACCAGAGTCTTTTTCCAACAGCAGGGCGCTAAAACGTTTGATCAGGAAGTTTTAGCGCCCAAGACCAGCAACTTTTGTCCTCAGATTGCAGCAGCGCGCTAAAACTTTCAGTGTTGGACGTTTTAGCGCTCGGCACCAGCAACTTTTGCCTTCAGTTTGCAGCAGCGCGCTAAAACGTTCTTTGTGGACGTTTTAGCGCTCAACACTTGAGCATTCTCCCTTTCTTCAGAATCTTCTTCTTTCTCTCTGTTGCTTCTTGAGCTTCATTTTCCTACAAGAACAATGTAAATTTTCAACATAAGCTTCAGAACTTGTATTTAGGACTTTCTAGGACATTAACCCTTTTTTCCATCCATTTAATCACACAAATTGATATTAATTCATGCTTAAAAACCTGATGAACCAAGGGTTTATCACAATTCCCAGATTTGAACATTGTTGTCCTCAGCAATGAATTAAAAACAGAGAAGAAATTGAGATTCTTTACAAATGAAATTCATGAGGATGGACTTTAATTAACAAAAGATCACATTGATACAACTTACAACCATGCAATCTCTTATTTCTTATGACTTGCCCAACATCATATGTGGCTTTTCAACAAATCAGTAAAGATGGTATACAAAGACTTCCAAACAACAACACCTTCTCACTAGGAATTTCTAAAAAATTATGAGAATTTAACTCTCTTGCACACTAGTGTTTAAGGATGTACTTATCACTCACTCTTCACTGAACTCAAACTGCCATAAGCTTGCCCATGTTCTCACTATTCATAGTAACAATGATCCATAAGGTAGATCAAAAAGGTTTTGGTATGATTAGCAATGAGGCTTGGTGTGTGGTTTGACTAGAGGTGAGGATTTCTGTGAAAGGGGAAGTTCAGATCAAATGAATCAGATTCAGATAAGAGGGAATTCACAGTAATTAATCAATTTCTTCCTAATTCCCTCAACTTTCTTCCTTTTCATTCCTTGTGTTTTCTTTTGAACCTTTCTTCCTGACACTTTGTGTCTTTAACAAAAATTTCTCTTTTTCTTTCAGACACTTTGTGTCTTTAATACTTTCCTCTGTCTCTTCCAACACTTGTATTTCATACCTTTTTCTTTCTTTCCTTTATTTCCAACACCTTGTACATTCACTTATTGCAAAAACACTTTCCTCCCCACATAACACTCCATCCCTCATCACTTATCTGCACTTATCTGAAACTTTTAATCTGAAGGATTGAAATAAATGTGGTTCTTGGTTTTATAGACAATAGGCTAGGCTCAAGGGTTTTATGCAATGGGAACTTAAGGGTTGGCCATTTGACTTTCTGGTTCAAGAAGGAAATGCCTCTACCCTACACATCAGCAACCATTCAAGCAAGAAACAAGGAAAGTTCTAGAGTTACTCATGCAGTGAAGTGCTCTCTGCACAAAATTTTCTGTATAGGCTCAATTTCTCACAGTTCAGAGTGCATGCTTGACTTTCTCTCTATGCATCAAAACTAATCTCTTTACTCTTGCACATTGAATGAGTCATGCAATCATTTTATTTTTTGCTAAACATGCAAGGTAAAAGGTTGTATCCTTAATTTGATCAATCATCTAAAACTTTGATCAGTCAAATCCTCATGGAATTCTATATCACAACTGAAATCCAAATTCAATATTACAGATAAAATCTAAATCACACAGAAAACTTAGAAAAGAAAAAGATTGAGATATTTCCCTGTTTTGGCTCATCAATTTGTGTGACATCTCCTTGAAGTTTGCATGCCATTCAATCACACCCAATTCCCAGATTTAAATGTTGTTGTCCCCAGCAACTAATTTAAATTGAAAACAACAATTGATCACTGAAACACATTCATATATAAACCTATAGCATCAGTACTATCGTAATGTGCATCATGCAAAAACAGCAATTATCCCAATGTACTTAACTGAATTACAAAAGTAAACTAACAACAAAATAAAACTAAAAGAAACTAACAACAAAATAAAAAGAATTTGAGAGTGTGTGAAATGAGAGTGAATGAGAGTGAGGGAGTAGAATATGAGAGTGTTTGAAATGAGAGTGAGGGAGTAGAATATGAGTGTGTGTGAAACATATGAGATAACCATGTAAATCATATAAGTGGATCAGCGTTAAAACGTTGAAATCAAGCGTTTTAGCGCTGGTCTCCAGAGACATGTGCACATTGATGTGCGTCGCATCGCGCTAAAACGGTCACGTCTGAACGTTTTAGCACTCTGGACCAGAAAGAACAAAACTTCACAAATACATATAAATTGCTGAAAAATAAAAATTCAATCTCAAATATTAATGGTGTCTGTCAATGTTGAAGAACAAATCCCCGGCAACGGCACCAAAAACTTGTTGTCAGATTTAGCAAGTGCACTAGTCAAACAAGTAATAAAATGATGAGTAAAGATCATTACCACGAGGATTTATGTTCAAGCACTAACTAACCGTATCTACTTAAGTTGAATCAACGAAAAGATCATTGATTGCATTAATTTCTTGTCACCAGAAACTAAGTTGAATTGTATTAAAACTTAATAAGCAAATAAAATGTGAATTATAATGTAAACAAGTAGTCAGATGTCAATTTCCCTCAAGCATGAATTTATGGATGAACCAATTTCCATTATGAATTATCTACTATGTGATGTTGATCAACCTTTTTCTTATCATCAAGATGTAATGTCTTACTACCTTGATAGATACATTAATCAGAAAACCCAATATCTTGGTGATTCCCTTCTTAATACATGCATTAATTACTAAGGTCTTAAGATCACATCAGAAATCCTAGCATGAATGTCTTGACTACTAGAACACTGATGATGAAGTTGTCAAATATAGAAACAATGTAAACATGTCTGTTCTACACTACTCCTTAACATGAAGAATTTAATCAAGACAACTTCATACAATCACATAATAGATAAACATAACATCTAATTAACCATTCATAAATTCAAACTTGAGTTCCATTGAATCAGACTACAAAGGACTCTACTCAGACATAATTGAAATACAAAAAAGAGAAGAAATATAGATCAAACTCTATTGTCATGATAGTTGAGTCTTCAATCTCCAAGTATAATTACATATGAAATACTAACTATTACATAAACTAACCTAAGGAATTTGGAAATTCAGAGAGAATAAAGAGTCAGATCAGATCTATGAAAGATCTGATCTGATCTCCCCTCTCCTAGTGTGATGGGCGAGGTCAGATTAGAATCTGAGAGAATATATGGGATATGTGGGATTATATCAGAATGTGAAGGCCCTTGCCTTTTATAGAGTTACAAAATACAACTGAAAACTGCCATGGGCGCTAAAACGTTCATTGATGGGCGTTTTAGCGTCCATGTTTGACGGATGCCCAACTGCTTTTAACTGATTCCAATGCTAAAACGTTTGACTTGGGCATTTTAGCGTTCAAGACCAGAGTCTTTTTCCAACAGCAGGGCGCTAAAACGTTTGATCAGGAAGTTTTAGCGCCCAAGACCAGCAACTTTTGTCCTCAGATTGCAGCAGCGCACTAAAACTTTCAGTGTTGGACGTTTTAGTGCTCGGCACCAGCAACTTTTGCCTTCAGTTTGCAGCAGCGCGCTAAAACGTTCTTTGTGGATGTTTTACCGCTCAACACTTGAGCATTCTCCCTTTCTTCAGAATCTTCTTCTTTCTCTCTGTTGCTTCTTGAGCTTCATTTTCCTACAAGAACAATGTAAATTTTCAACATAAGCTTCAGAACTTGTATTTAGGACTTTCTAGGACATTAACCCTCTTTTCCATCCATTTAATCACACAAATTGATATTAATTCATGCTTAAAAACCTAATGAACCAAGGGTTTATCAAGCTAATTTTATTTGCTTTGAAATAAATCTACCTACTGACTGAACTTAAGAGCTCGTGTTATTTGCGTAGAGATAAATCTATCTACTGACTGAGCTTGAGAGCTCGTCTTATTATCTCGAAAGTCAGACTTCAGGCCTAACTATAGTAGACCTTCAGCTTGTCCGCGTTCCAAGTTCTCTTTACTAGCTTCTTGGAGATAGTTTCCAAGGTGTAGGCTCCCTTTCCCAAGTTTTCTTTAACTTTGTAGGGGCCTTCCCAGTTTGCAGCGAGCTTTCCATCTCTGGCATTCTTATTGCCGATGTCGGCTCTTCTTAGCACCAGGTCGCCACTCTGAAATGACCGAGGTCTGACCTTCTTATTGAATCTAGCAGTTACTAGGCGCTTCGCCATCATATTCTTATATCTGGCGTTCTCCCTGCATTCATCCAATAGGTCGAGTTCTACACTAGGTGCCTCTCTGTTTTGACTTTCAGTTCCTCGTAATCTTTATACCCTCCTCCAAGATGGTTCGTCGATTTCCACCGGAATCATGGCCTTGCACCCATATGTCAGCTTGAAGGGGGTTTCTTCTGTGGCGAATTAGGTGCTTGTTCTGTAACCCCACAAGGCGAGGTGTAATTGTTGCACCTAATTTCCTTTGGCTTCGAACAACCTTTTCTTGAGCCCGTTTATAATCACCTTGTTGGCAGACTCGGCTTGTCCGTTGGTCTGAGGATGTTCTACTGATGCAAACCGATGTGTAATCTTGAAGTCGGCCATTAACTCCTGGAACATTCTATCAGCGAACTGTGTCCCGTTGTCCGTGATGATCTCGGCGGGAAGTCTAAATCGGCTAATCAGGTTTCTTTCAAAGAACCTCTGTATTCTCGCCGAGGTAATGGTGGTGAGGGGTTCAGCCTCAATCGATTTGGTGAAGTAGTCAGCTGCCATTATCAACCATTTGAGCTGTCCTTCAGCCGCGGTGAAAGGTCCCAGCAAGTCCATCCCCCATTTGAAGAATGGCCATAAAGCCGTAATGGTTTGCAGCTCTTCGGGAGGAGCACGAAGGATGAGCGCATGCTTCTGACATTGCTCGCACCTTCTGACGTGTTCCTTCGCGCCCGCCTCCATCGTAGGCCAGTAGTATCCGGCCCTTAGTGCCTTTCTGGATAGAGCTTTTCCTCCCATGTGATGTCCATTTATGCCCTCATAGATCTCGGCCAACACATACTCAGCTTCGTTCTTATTTAGGCATTTCAGCATGGGTGTGTAGAAACCCTCTTTTTGTAGAGTTTCCCTTCTACTCTGGTAAAGCAGGCCGAGTTCCTCACGAGTTTTCTGGCCTCTAATATTTTGTCTAGCAGGACTCCTTTTTCCAGGTAGGCCACTATTGGCCTTCTCCAATCCTCAGTCTCGGTTATCACCATGATGCATGTCAGCTCCAGGATGTTCTATTGTATTACAGTGCGATGGTTTCCTGAGCCTTTCGAGCTGGCGAGTTTTGATAGGATGTCTGCCTTGCTATTTTCGTTTCGAGGTATGTACTAGATTACCACCTCGTCGAACTCGGCTAATAGCTCCTTAACCTGTTGGAGATACTTCATCATGAGAGGACCCTTAGCTTGATATTTTCCCTCAACTTGTGACGTAACCAGCTGTGAGTCACTCAGGATCTTTATCCTCCTGGCTCCGTGCTCTTTGGCTTGCATGATCCCGACGATGAACGCCTCGTATTCAGCTTGGTTATTTGAGGTCAAAAATACTAGGTGAAGTGAGTGTTCAATGGACACTCCCTCCAGGCTTTCAACTATCACCCCGGCTCCGCTCCCCTTAGAGTTTGAGGATCCGTCGACATATATTGTCCAGAAATCTTCATTCCCTTGTCCCTTTTCTTTGGATGAGGTTAGCTTCAGGATGAAGTCAGCCAACACCTGCGACTTGATTGCCTGTCGAGGTTCATACGATATGTCGAACTCGGAGAGTTCGACGACCCAGTTGATCATCCTTCCTGCTAGGTCCGGCTTGTGTAGCACTTGCCTGATGGGTTGGTTTGTTCGCACAATGACTCAGTGACCTTGGAAATAAGGTCGCAGCCTCCTTGTCGTGGTAAGCAGGGCGAATGCAACCTTTTCGAGCCTCTGGTAACGAAGTTCTGGTCCTTGCAATGTCCAACCTACAAAGTAGATCGGCTGTTGTGATTTGTCGGTCTCCCGTACCAGAGCGGCACTGATGGCCTCTTCCCCCACAGACAAGTATAAGATCAACGTTTCTCCGGGCTCTGGTTTCGACAGTACAGGAGGTGTGGCTAAGCAGTTCTTTATATTTTCGAATGCCCTTTTGCATTCTTCACCCCATCCGAACTCCGCTTCTTTTTTAAGGAGCTTAAAGAAAGGCAAGGCTTTTTCTACCGACTTAGGAAAAAACCTAGTTAGGGCCGCAAGGCGACCTGTGAGCTGTTGGATTTCTTTCTTGGTTTCCGGCTGCTTCATCTCGAGGACGGCCTTGCATTTGTCGGGGTTGACTTCTATTCCTCGGTTGGTGAGCATGAAACCTAGGAATTTTCCAGCTGGCACCCCAAAAGCGCATTTGGCCGGTTCAATTTGATCTTTCGAGCTCTTAGTTGCTCAAAAGTCTCCTTGAGGTTGGCGATATGCGCCGATATGCGCATTGATTTGACGATCATGTCATCGATGTATACCTCTAGATTTCTTCCAATTTGCGCTTGAAAAATGCAGTTCATCATCCTTTGATAGGTCTCCCCCGTATTTTTAAGACCAAAATGCATGACGTTGTAGCAAAAGTTTCCTTTTTCTGAGATGAAGGCGGTTTTTTCGTGGTCATCTGGGTGTAATAGGATTTGATTGTACCCAGAGTACGCATCCATGAACGATAGTAGCTGAAATCCAGATGAATTATCAACTAGTTGGTCAATGCTTGGCATCAGGTACGAGTCCTTTAGGCAGACCTTATTGAGATCGGTGTAGTGCACGCAGATCCTCCACTTCCCACTTGGTTTCTTCACCATCACTATGTTAGACAGCCAAGTGGTGTATTGTATCTCCTTGATGAATCTGGCTTCTAACAGCTCGTCGACGTGTTCGCTTAAAGCTTGACGTCGATCAGATCCTATCTTCCTCTTCTTTTGGGACACTGGCTGCGATCCTGGGTACATGGAGAGCTTGTGGCAACAGAAAGTTGGGTCTATTCCTGGGATCTCCCAGGCCTTCCATGCGAATACGTCGGAGTTTTCCTTTAAGAAGGAAACTAGCTCCTTATTAAAAATTGCCTCCAGGCTTGGTGTGCCCTTTACCGTCCCTCCCAATATTGACGTCTTCCAATTCTCCCTGGGGTTCTGGACGAGGTGCCTAGAGCTCCTCTCTCATGTCGAGTTCGATCAAGTTTACCTCGCTTCCACATGCCTTTAGCGATTGGTCCTTAGCTCCTCCACTATTAAGCCGAGGGGGAGATGATGGACCTCCTTGATGGACCCGCAGGGTCTCATAGTAGCACTCCCGAGATTCTTTCTAATCTCCTCTTATGGTGATAATCTCGTTATTCGCCCCTAGCATTTTCAGTGCTTGATGCTTGGTGGAGATCAACATATCCCATTTATGGATTGTAGGCCTGCCAATGATCACGTTGTAGGAAGACGAGGTGTCTATAACGATAAAACGAACCCTTCCAGCTCACAATGCATCCTTCGTGCCTAAGGTCATCTTCAAATCAATGTAGCCTTTTGGAGGGGACGCCGCTCCGTTGAACCCGACCAGCTCGGTGACACATGGTTTCAAGTCATTCTCGTCCAGGTTCATCCTCTGGAAAGCATCCCAGAGAATTATGTCTGTCAAGCTTCCATGATCAATAAAGATTCTCTTGACCCGGTAGTTGACTAGCACTCCGGTGATTACCAAGCCGTCGGTGTGTCCGGGTACGACCATTGCTAGTTCCTCCTGAGTGAAAAACAATCTTGGGGGAGCAGGATTACTGGCTTTCCCTTTGAAGGTCGGCCTGTCTCTTACCGACATGACCTCCTTCAGGTACTTTCTTCTTGCATTGGCCGTGTCTCCTCCTCCTCCCAGAGCTCTGCTTATCACGTTGCATTCAAATTCAGCCTCTTGAAAAGACTCATCTTTATCTTCGACCTCTTTTCCCTTTGCAGGGCGGTCTTGTTTCTGATCCTTTCTGTCCTCTCTCTTTAGGCTTCGACTTTGGCTCCGGTTTCTTTGCCTTCGCTTATTATTCTTCTTGCCCTGAGTTTGGATGATGTACTGCTTTAATTCACCCTTTCTGATGTGCTTTTCGATGGCATCTCGGAGGTCCCAGCAGTCATCCGTGATATGACCGTTCTAGTCATGGAAGGCGCAGTATTTGTTTCTATCCAATCCACTCTTGGCTTTGAGGGGTCGAGGTCTCTCGACATTACGCATTTCAGTCTGGGCCACCTCTTTCCATATCCGAGATCTGGACATGTTCAAGGGCGTGTAATCATCATATTTCCTCCTTGGAGACAGATCTTCCGACCTCTTATCACGAGTGTCCTTCGATTTCTTCGATCCGCGCTGGTCCCGGTCTTTGTTGTTTTTCTTACTCGGACTCCCGTGATTCGGGCTTCGACCTCTAGATTCCCCATAAGCCTTCTGCATGTCCTCGACATCAATGTACTTGTCCGACCTTCGTCGGAACTCCTCCAAGTCATTGACCGGGTTCTTGTAAATTGACTTTGCCAGTGGAGAATCGCCATCTAATCCCGAGATGATCAGATGCAAGTGTACTGGCTCAGTTAAATTCTGAACCTTTAGGGCGGCATCTTTGAACCTATCGAGGTATTTCCTCAATGATTCATTCTCCTTTTGTCGGATTCTTCCCAAGGCATAGGCCGACATTGGATGCGCCTTGCTTGTTGCGAAATTCAACCGAAAAGTTCGGGCTAGGTCCTCGAACGAGTCAATCGAGTGCCTGGGAAGCCTGGTTATCCAGGCCATTGCCTGGCCTGTTAACGTCGCAGCGAAGATTCTGGCCTTGATAGGTCCAGTTATCCCATTGAATAACATTTCGGTCTTGAAAGCCTCTAAATGGGCCTCCGGGTCTTGACTTCTGTCGTACGGTGGTATCTTGGCACTCTTGAATCTCGGCGGTATTGCCAAGTTCATGAGCCTTTCAGTGAATGGGCTATTGTTAGCCTCCTCATCAAGGAGATAATTATCTCCTTTGTTGTTGACTGGTCCTCCGCCCTCCTGGTGGTTGTCATGGTGGGGATTCTGCATATTTCCTTTTGTCGTGGCCGCGTTTTGATGTTGTGGCTCATTAGCCTGGCCTGCGCATCCACCTCGGCCTTCTCTTCCACCTCTGCCTGCTCCTCCAGCTCGTCCCACAAGGTTTTGATTTCGCAGCTCAGCCTCCAGCGCCTCCATCCTCTGGGCATTCAGCCCTTGTTGAGCCAAGAATCTGTTCTCCATCTCCTGCATCCTTTGGAGGATCGCATTCATGGCCACAGTGGTTATGTCCCTGGATTGTTCACTATGTGGAGGTGGTTGCATTGGGGCCGCTGTCGTGTTGGGCTAGGTTCTGGAGGGCAGTCCTTGAGTGCCGACATGTCCGACCTGGACCTCTACTAGCACAGGGGTCACGGCTGATTGGAGCTGTTCCAATGCAGGTTGGTGTGACGGCATACCATAAGGCTGAGGATGAGATTGGTGTGGCGGCCCATTTGGGCAGTGCTGGACGTCGAACGAGTGTTCGTCATTGTGGAATGGGAATCGAAATTTATCGTTCCCACAGACGGCGCCAATGTTAGGTCTTGGATAGACCGTATTGCTATACTGTGAGGTATGCGCTCAGAGATAATGCATATCAGGTGTATACCAGGCTTATAGCCGAGGTCCCAATCACTGCGCATAAGCAATAGGCTTTTAGCCAAGGGGTGGGTGTGTGCACAGTGTGGGCAGTATTCGTAAATAGGTTAGAAGTGTTTACCTGGTGTCCTTAGGCTCTTATTTATAAGGATTACCCTTTTAGACTTGGGCCTTTTGAGCTCCCCCAATTGCAATAGGATTCAACTCCATTTCTGTTGGGATGTGATCCTTATCTTGTGTTGTTTGACTATTTAGAGTTGTTGAGATGCTTATGATTCTATCTCTTAGTAGATTCCTAGGTGGGTAGTTGGGATATGATATTCATATCCATAACATGATTTATGTTTGTTCTATTTATTTTGTATTGAATTGCATTAATTATTTCATTTGATTCATGTTTGATTTATTCATTTTTAAAATCTACCTCATCAATGCAGATTGATTTTTTTGTCTTGTGAAATTATAAAAATCAAGTGAATCATAAATTTTAATCGATTCCTGGTTTAAAAAATTCAAACAATGTTTCAATATTCAAATTTCATTAATCTTTTATTCAAATGTAACTGAATGCTACTTATGTCCTAGCCGTTGGATGATATTTGATTTGTTCATACATAGGCCTCGTGTTAATTATATTAAATGTTAAGTTCTCCATTAAGTAAAATGTGAGAGAGATCCACATCAAAAAAAAAAAAAGTGTATAAAAAAAAATGAGAGAGAGTTTAAGTCAACCGATCGAGTGCATTATTTAGTATCTTTTAACATAGGCATAATTATTAAAGTTAGTTAATAATTTCCATTTTTTGCATTTGTGCTGAGCAAAAAGTATGTACAAAAAATTATACTAATAGGGATTGGGGATATTTTTTCGTGTTATGTTTGTGTCAACCCGTAATTGATCTGTTTAAATTAAATACTTGCATAATTACTTATTTATCTTATTTTTAATAAATAATTCAAAATTGTTTAATGATTTTCATTCAAATTATGATAGTGTTGTCAAGAGTTTTGACACAAATAATTTACCCGTGTCATGTTGGTGTAAAAGACATTTTATAATAAAAGTTTTGCGTGTGAGCAGATTGATTAAAGTTATGAAATTAGGAATAAATAAATAAAAATTCCTCGCTGAGTTATTTATATATTTAAATAAAACAAAAAAAAATTAATCTCCATGATACGGTAGATTTGGAGAATAAATAATTCAATTATAAATCAAATTTGTATCATTATTTTAGGATCAATTTAATTTTGATTTGGAAAATTAATTTACTTTTAATGTAAATTCCAAAAGAATAAATATGTAAAAGGAATTGAAGTACAATTACGAAACCCTCTATAAAAAATTTAATAAAATAGATGATTTTAGGTGCTATTAATTAAATTTTTTTTGAGAAGATGTACAACCCTTTTCTACACCCGGTTCGTTAATATTATTATGATATTAAGCGCAACAAATATAATATTAAAAAAAAAAAATTACGCTTACAGTTCATGGTGTGTGCTTTTGCGCCAACCTTCCAAGAATTGAGCGCTCAGTGAAGCGCTAATTGCATTAAAACACATATATATATATATATATATAAAACAAAATTTTAAGCTTTCAGCACTGAGGCTGCGCTTCTAGCATAGAGGTTGGAGGTGTTGAGCGTTGTACAAGCGCAATTAGCTTGGATATGTATATACATATATAATTACTATATATATATATATATATATATATATATATATATATATATCATAATAGTAAAATAATTATTAAATAATAAAATATAAATAAATAATAAATATAAAAGAAATATAATAAAAATAAAATAAAATAACATAGTAATAAATAAAAATTAAAATATCAAAAAATAATATATATATATATATATATATAAATAGATAAGTATATATATATATGCAATACAAAATAATAAATTGAAAATAAATGGTAGAAATTAAAAATGCTACGTGGTAACACCCCACATATCCAGTATAACGAAAGTATAAGATTCTTTTAACAAATCAATCATTAGATGAGGTAGATATTATCTAAGAAAAAAAGAGATTACGTAATATGAGTTTACGTAATCTATACACATAATACATTTTTCTCTATATAAATACATCCTTGCATAAAACGAAGGGAAGAACAATCAAAGACAGAGAATAAGAAAGAACAAAAGGAAATCTTAAGAGAGGAAAACAAGAGAAATCTCGAGGAGAAAGGGAAATAGAATCAAAAGAAGGTAATATTGGGTGATAACAAAAGTTTTATCTTTTTTTTTTTTTTTTCAAAACAAAGATTTATTTACAAGCCTCTGTTGTTCTGCCAAATTATTCTCTGTATTTATTCTTTAGTTGGAGTTTATTTCGTTACAGTAGTTTGATTTGTTTAGTAATTTCATTTCTTACAGCATCTATAGTTTCTTTTAAATTTTATTTCCTTTCACATACTAATTATCTAGTGGAGTAATTAGTTGGTACCCAATAATTACAAAGACAATGTATAAATTTAATTGATGAAGACTGCTATGAACTGACCCACAGAGTTGGGTTAGACGATTATAGGGTAAGAGACGCCTTATCGTGGTTTGAGCTCCTCAACAATAAATCTTTCATATGCAGAGAACCAAAAAAATTGGAAAATTATTTAGCTTCAGTTAAATATTACACAACGTATTATTTATTATATTATTTCATTTTATTAAATTATATGAGAGAATGGTATTTTTCGTTATTACGGCTGGAAATGGTTATAGTTAGAAAATCTCATTACTGAGAATTTTCTCACATGTGTTTGTTTTATGCTAATCTTTCCAGAAAATCATAATGCCTAGTCTAAGCTTATCAGGTGAAGGATGGAGTATCAATGTTTACTCTTACAAGGACCGCATGGAGTTCTATATTGTAGTAGGAAATCAAGGAGCTGCTGCAATATTCTATTCTGAAAGTGTTGAGGCCTATACCTATAGACTAGATTAGGACAAGACTTTTGTATTGTATAATTATGTAATGCCAGTATGTAGAATATAAGTTAAAGTGATGTAATATTTAGTAGAATGTAGGACCAATGTAAAATAACTTCCGTATGTACCTGACTTAATATTATCTATAAAGTAACGTTGGTAGATGTTTATATAGTTCCTTTTTAATTTTTCTTATCATCAATATTAAAATTTAATAAATCAATCTATAATAATTAATAACATTAATACCTCTCCATTTTATTTCTTACTGTTTATACATAAAGAGAAAACATAAATTTAAAGAAATCATGTAATATCCCCTTTAAGAGTTAATTTTAAAGGATGTTACATTTTATGGTTTCAGAGCAGCGGTTAAGGTAAATAAAGGACCTAAGCTATTATAGTTGTTTGGTATTTTGTCATATATCATGCATATTTTGAGTTATTTTAATGAGCCTGATCAACTCACTATCATAAAACAATATATATAGATCTATGCCAGATACAAGGCAGACATCTTCAACTTCTGAACCAGAAGTTAACCCAGTGACTGATGCGTTTACCCGGGAGGCAAAAGCTCTTAGAGAACATGTTGTAACTAATCAGCAAATTATTCAGGAGCTGAGGGAGGATCGTTCAACCAGAAATCACACCCATAATAATTAAAGTGAAAGTGACCTAGAACTGTCAATGCTCAAGAAAGACGTAATTCTGACTACAAAGGACTCACAGAATTTCGTAAGCATAAACCATCCACTTTTCGTGGAGACCATAACCCTGAGGCAGCCATAGAATGGGTGAAAGAACTTGAGAAAATATTCCTGGTAATAGACTGTCCTGATACTCATCGTGTAAATTTTTCCACATACTGCTTGATTGGAGAAGTAGAGCATTGGTGGACAAATACCAAAAGATATTTCCAAAGCCAAGAAACAGAGATTACTTGAACAATCTTTAAAGATGCCTTTTTGGAAAATACTTTCCTCAGAGTGTATGAAACAGAAAAGAAATAGAATTCCTTGAACTAAAACAAGGAAACATGACTGTTGAGAATATATGGCAAAATTATCCAGATATTCTAATTATATACAGAATCAACCTAATGAGGAATGGCTGACAACTAAATTTGAATATGAACGAAAACCTGAATTAAAAAGTATGATAATAGGACACTAAATCAGGAATTTTCCATCATTAATAAATAGGTACAGATACATTGAAGCAAGCATGAAAGAAGCTGGGGAGAGAAGAGAAAAAGATAGAGCTTTAAATCAGAGAAGAAATGATGACAACAACAAAGGGAGGTTTTCACGGGCGCAAAACTCGGGAAATAATTTTGCTAGCAATGGAGGGAAGAAGATTGTTGGTCGAACGAATTCCCATATTCAGGTATGTCCAAAATACAAGAAAATTTATGCTGGAGAATGTTTGGCAAGAAGAGGTGTGTGCTTTAAATGTGCGAAGTCTAGACATATGTTGAAATAATGCCCTCAGAATCAAGGTCAGAATTTATTAAACCAACCTACAACAAGAGGAAGAGTTGTCACCTTAAGCATACTTTGAGAGCTTCTACTCTATCACTTGCATATTCTTTCATATCTTTCGAAGATCAAACATATTTGAGCTCATATCTTGAAAATCCATATACCCATAGTGCTTCAAGTTGTATATCCACACTTTGAGAGTGTATATTTATTTCTAAATTTTTTCTTCCTTGTATTCTTGAGTTGAAAGGATTGTGAGACCCATTGTTTGAGAGGTGGCCAAATACCTAAGTAAATTTGAAGTGAATTGTACGGTTACCAAGTACCCGTAAACTTGGAGATTGAAAGGTATCCAAGAACCCGAAGTCTTGGAAGATTGTAAAGGTTTGTCAAGCACCCGTGAAGCTTGACCATTGGTGAAAGAGTTGATCGAGCGGCTTCAGTCTGGACGTAGGTCACAAGTGGTGGTGACCGAACCAGGATATATTGTGTTTGCAATTCTCTAAACTCTTTATTTCTAGCACTTTAATTCTTTGATATCTTGTATGTACTAGTATAAGTTCTATAATTGTGATATATTATATATTATGAATTGTCTGAATGTATTGATTAGCTTTTCACATATCAAAGTTTACTTGAAATGATTATTTAAAAACTAGAAGGGGGCTTTTGTGAAAATCTTGTAATACTCAATTCACCCCCCCTCTTGAGTATGGAAGTCACATTCCTAACAAGCTTAAATTCATACTCAATATGTGCTAATATACATAAGGTTACACATGCCTCTCAAAATATATATTAATTATAAACATGCATGATTACTATTTATGCCTCAAAACACATTTATAATAATCCAAAACTACTAAGTCTCTACTGTAGTTGATTGTTTAGCCACCCTGCACAGGCCTCTTGCCCTAAGAGGGCTCTCCTGCTGCTGCTAGAGCACCTGAAAATTAAGTATCCACATGAGGAGAGATCAATCATCTCAATAAACTCAGGGTTTATGAAGTAGTCTTCACCCATGCCACATCTTGCTTAACAATTCATTCTTGACAATTCATGTTCATACCACAAGTCAGACCAAGCAACCCATAACTTGACAATTATTCACATACAGTTAAACCTATATCAAAATACCGCAAACTATAGGTTTAACCCCTTGGACCTACTTGGCACATACTCAAAATAGGTTTCTAGTTTTCATTATCAATTAATTAGGATAACAACCCATTTAACCATGACATGGCCGAACCTATACCTAATCAAAACATGCAATTTCCAAATTTTTCATTTACAATTTTATATTTAATTTGACACCAGACCATACATAGAACATATCACTTCATCAAAGTCATCACAAACATACTCTTAACCTAGTCTTTCATATACTTAGTTATTTGACCATTTAAGTGTCTATTTCACTTCTAAAGCTTCAAACACATAATTTAATCATTCCTTTACACTTTCTTACATACTTACATCACTTAACATCATTCAATATGAATTAAACCCATTTGCTACCCTAAATGATGGCCGATTAGGGAAATTTTAGGGTTTCTGAACTTATTCACACATAAACTTTAATCCAATTGGTTTAATTAACTTAATATCCATTAAATCCTTGTTTCACTTACTTATTTTACCAAGCACAACATAAACCCTAATTTTACTAGTCATGGCCGAAACATGCACTAGGAAATAGGTCATTTATCTTTGCATTTTCTTAACTTTTTATTACTTGATTCAACTTAAAATTAATAGCAAATCAATATACAACATCAAACACACCAAGACATGGTCATATTTCATCCATAGAATTTCATGAAAACCTAAATAAAACCTAGGTTTCCAAATCATTCTCCAACTCATTAAAATAACATGTAATACCTCAAATAGCTTCCTTTTGATGATCTAAGGCTTCTCCAAACTATAAGCCAAGCAAAAGCACATCAACACTCCTTGGACAACAATTATATCGAAGGCTTTAAGAGAAGATATCTCACTCAAAATAAACTCTCAAGGTGTATGGTTTAAGGGGTTTTGATCACAAGCTCATTAGCTATCTTTTTCATATTGAAAGTTTCTTGAAATGATGATTAAACCACAAGCTCTCTCAAACTCTTCCTCTCGCCAAAGCTCTCAACCTTATAAGAAGAAAAAAGGAGAAATTTGGGTGAAAGATGAAGAAGAAAAGAGAAGTGAACAACCTACACACTTCAAATGGCTTAATATACAAGTTTTCTTAACTTTTTTAACTTTAACCACTTAAAATGATTATCATTGGTCCACAAATTCTAATGTTCACTGTAACACCCCGTATATATCCGATAATGTTATCATAATATCGTATTAAGCTGCGCTTAATTAAAATGCGAAATTACTTTTTCTTTTCAATTATGATGCCATTAACATTACCAACTTGCTTAATAATCAATTAATGAAACATCGCCTGTATGTAATTGCAAAAAAACAGCTAACTGAAATACCTCATAACATAGATAATATAAGTGTGGCTCTTGTCACGGAACTACAACAATGTAGACCAGACCATCTAACAGTTTATACAGCTCCAATCTAAAAAGTACTAACAGAAAGTGTCATGGACAATCCCCACGCTCACTCAAATAAGGCAACATGCCCAACATCAGTCTCAACAACAACATAATGATAAAAGGCATAAAACATAATCAGCATCAATATCCAGTCATGCTAACAAATAAGCAGAAACAACATAATCAGCTAAGCTCCGGCCTCCTGCCGCCTGAGGCATCAGTACCCATACTACCTGATCCTGAAATAAGCATTCCCCAAACGTGGGGTAAGATCTCTAATCTAGAAATCTCAGTAAGTCAGTGAGTCCTCAAGGATCTTCCACCCCAAGA
This sequence comes from Gastrolobium bilobum, assembly GCF_033153095.1. NCBI lineage: Eukaryota > Viridiplantae > Streptophyta > Magnoliopsida > Fabales > Fabaceae > Gastrolobium > Gastrolobium bilobum. Next base: position 43,363 of record NW_026900138.1, read on the forward strand.
TCACTTACATGTGCAATATAAGTTCAAAAGCAGTTTATCATTTATCATTTCTAAAACCATGCAATGCAGCAAATAATCATGCCATGTGTGTCAATACTAATCTACTGGCCAGAGACAGTGCAGGTATACGTCTATCGCCTACACATCGTGCAAGTACCACTTGCATTCACCCGGGTACACCGTCTTGTATGGCGCTACATACTCAGGCTTCCCGTCAAGATGAAACAACACATGCATATTAAAAGCCATTACATGTAAAGTTCAATCAACATATCAAATATCCAAAAGCATGTACACAACATGCATAAACCATACCCCAATGGGACATGGTGGAACCACAACATGGCTAAACTGAGGACACGAAAGCTTACCTTGCAAGCTAACTCCCAAAGCCAAGAGTCCACAGCTCAAAGTCCAAACACAGCAGATTCACAATCTGTTATGGACCAATACTATATCAATAACATGTACCACATGCATACAAATTAAAGACAACGTCTTTTCATTACGCTTTATGTCTTAAGGCTTCTCACCAAGCCATAAGCCCTTAATCACTTGATTCTGACTTAGTTTAATTAAAACAGAAGTTCAACTTCACCAATCTAGGGTCCACAAACCCCCAATAGCCTACTGTCCTCTCAGTTCAGCTACTGTTCTTTGAAATCCCAGAATATCCGGATATTCCTTGGGACCATATCCGGATATGCAATATCCGGATATCCAGAATCCCATATCCGGATATGCAATATCCGGATATCCAGAATCCCATATCCGGATATCTATTATCCGATACTCAAAACCCATATCCGGATATCACATATCCGGATATTCATCGGGTACATATCCGGATATTTCACGACAGAATGCAGAAAATGCATTTCGTGAAGATATCCATCAAAGGTTGGGTTTTTAACGATTTAAAGCACCTAAACATGCATTTCTAGGTGTGTTCAACATTACCCAACAACAAGTTATCATCTTTAAGCCTTAACATGCATCAAGCTTTCATTTTTAAGCGTTAAACTCATGATCAAAGGTTCGTATACATACCAAGGGCTTAAAATAGAGAATGGAGGTGTTCTTGGAGCTCAACACAGCCCCTCAAGTCTGACTCAAAGATGTGCACGAAAATAGCACCATAAAGGTTGGTTCCTTAGAGCAAAGTTCCCCACTTAGACCTCCAAAAACCAAAGCCAAGCTTCTCACAACCAAGCCAACCAAGTCAGCCCCAAAACCCCTCACCAACAGTGGCTGAGCACTCCCCCAAGCCCACTCTCCACACTCACAAGTCACCACCCAAGTGTATACAAGAAGAGAGGGTGAAGAAAACCAATAAAGGTCACAACTTGGCTCAAGAATGAGGGAGAAGGCCAAAGGAACAGAAACTGGTCAGCCTCCACCAACAACTCACGCTCAAAGTCTGGTATCTAGGGCTTTGTGCCCTTTAAAAGGAGTATATATAGCCCAAACACACTTAAACACACAGTTTTAACTTTAATTGCTACGCTTAGCATTTTAATCCCAAACTTTGGAATCTGAAACTACACAATTTTCTAATATTTATCATATTTTTCTTATAATTTTCTGAGCACTTTTTCGGTACGCGCTTTTCCAAGCCAGTACCGGTTTCTAGCACCAGTTCTCATTATCTGGACTTGAAACTCGTTTTACAAGTCCTACATATTATTCTAGTAATTATCATACACTTATTATAATTTTCCAGGATACTATTTCGGTACGCATTTATACCGACTAGCAGAACCGGTATCTGCACTTTTCTTCCGAAAAGCGACTTTCAGCATTATTACTCACTTACTATAATTATTAAAGCCTCATAATAATTATTAGGGTCAATTATGGAATCATTTCCTATTTTCTCATAATTTATTAATTAAATTCCTTAATTAACGGTGCAGGTTCTTACATTCACCCCACCTTTTTAGGATTTTGACTTCAAAATTAGAAACATACCTGGTCGAAACGCGGGGTACTGCCGGAGAAGCTCGTCCTCACGCTCTCAAGTACACTCCTCAGGAGTCCTTCCGGTCCACTGCACCTTGACCATCAGAATGATCTTGCTTCTCAGCTGCTTCTCGCCACGATCGAGAATCTGTAGTGGTCTTACGGGAGTCTTTAGGTTCTCCCGAACCTCCACATCATCCGGTTGCACCACATGCGACGGATCTGCTATGTACCTCCGAAGGTGAGACATGTGAAACACGTCATGGATGTTAGCCAGGTTCGGAGGCAAGGCAAGCCGGTAGGCAACAGGTCCTACTCTACCAAGAATCTGGTATGGCCCAATAAACCGCGGGCTCAGCTTCCTCACTCCGAGTGCCCGTCCAACACCGGTGACAGGTGAAAGTCTCACAAACACGTGCTCACCCTCACTGAACTCCAGTGGTCGATGCTTGACATCGTAGTAGCTCTTCTGACGATTCTGCGCCTGCTTCAGCTTTTCCCTGATCATCTGGATCTGCAGGGTGGTATCTTGGACAAAGTCCAAGCCAAACAACTCACGATCCCCAACCTCCGACTAGCAGGTAGGTGTACGACACCTCCTACCGTAGAGCGCCTCGTAGGGTTCCATGCCCAGGCTAGCATGAAAATTGTTGTTATAAGAAAACTCTACCAATGAAAGGTACCTATCCCATGCCGAGCCCTACTCCAACGTGCAAGCCCACAACATGTCCTCCAAGGTCTGGATAGTCCGCCCAGTCTGTCCATCAGTCTGAGGGTGATAGGTGGTACTCAATCTCAACTGCGTACCAAAAGCTCCCTGCAGCGCCTCCCAGAACTGAGATGTGAACTTCGGGTCCCTATCACTGATGATACTCACGGGCACCCCGTGAAGCCTCACAATCTCGCTAACATACAGTTTGGCCAACTGCTCTGTAGTGAAGCTCACCTTCACTGGAAGAAAATGGGCAGACTTCGTCAGTCTGTCCACAATGACCCATATCGAGTCACAGCCAACCTGAGTCTTCGGCAGACCCACAACGAAGTCCATGGAAATGCTCTCCCATTTCCATTCCGGAATCTCAAGAGGTTGAAGTTTACCAGACGGCTTCTGGTGTTCAATCTTCACTTTCTGGCAAACCAAACACTTGGACACAAAGATAGCAACATCTTTCTTCATGCCCGGCCACCAGAAGTTCTTCTTCAAGTCTTGATACATCTTAGTAGCACCAGGGTGGATAGAAAACTGACCCTTATGGCCTTCTGCCATAACCTCTTCTGTCAACGGACCTCGAGGAACTACAATCCTCTGCTGAAACAAACGCACTCCATCGTCATTCCAAGACACACCGTCTTGGTTCTTCACATAATCCAGACACTCTCTCTGAACTTGTGCCTCTTTAATCTTTTCTAGCAGCTCGTTCACAACATCTGATGCTTCCAACCCGAGAAGTACGCTCGCACACGGAGCGGTCACTGCCAAGTGGCGGTACTTCTCAACCACATCGAAGTTACCAAGTAGCAAACTGGATGAACTACTGGATTTCTGACTCAAAGCATCAGCTACCACATTGGCCTTGCCAGGATGATACCTTAGCTCAAAGTCGTAGTCCTTTATGAACTCCATCCATCTCCTCTGCCTCATGTTCAACTCCTTCTGGTCGAACAGGTACTTCAAACTCTTGTGGTCACTGAACACTACAAACCTCAAACCAAAAAGATAATGCCTCCAAATCTTGAAAGCAAACACAATCGCAACCAACTCCAAATCATGAGTCGGGTAGTTCTCCTCATGAGGCTTCAACTGCCTCGAAGCAAAAGCAACAGCTTTACCAGACTGCATCAGCACACAACCCAGCCCCTTTCCAAAAGCATCACAGTAAAGCTCAAACTGCTCCTCAGGATCAAGAAGGATCAACACAGGTGAAGAAGTCAATCTCTCCTTCAACTCCTGAAAGCAAAGCCTCACACTCGTGAGTCCACACAAATGGAGTCTCTTTTCGGGTAAGGCGAGTCAAAGGGAGAACCATCGTGGAAAAACCCTTGATGAACCTCCGATAGTAACCTGCCAAACCTAAGAAGCTCCTCACCTCCGTAGCTGTCTTGGGTATCTCCCAATCCAACACGGCCTCAATCTTGTTGGGATCCACTGTAACTCCATATGCTGAAATCACATGCCCCATAAACTTGACTGATTTGAGCCAAAACTCACACTTAGAAGGTTTAGCATAAAGCTTTTTCTCCTTCAGCACTTGCAGAACTATCCTCAGATGCTCCGCATGCTCCTCCTCAGTCTTGGAGTAGATCAGAATATCATCAATGAAGATAATCACAAACTGATCCAGATACGGCTGGAAAATCCTGTTCATGTAATCCATGAACACTGCCGGCGCATTTGTGAGTCCAAACGGAATCACCAAATACTCAAAATGACTGTATCTCGAACGAAACGCGGTCTTCGGGACATCCTCCGGCTTCACCCGAATCTGATGGTATCCGGACCGGAGATCAATCTTGGAATACACACAAGCACCCCTGAGCTGATCCAACAGATCATCAATCCAAGGAAGGGGATACTTGTTCTTGATTGTCACCTTGTTCAACTGCCTGTAGTCGGTGCACAATCGCATTGTCCCGTCCTTCTTCTTCACAAAGATAACCGGTGCTCCCCAAGGAGACACACTCGGTCTAATGAGATCTTTCGCCGAAAGATCCTCAATATGCTTCTTAAGCTCAGCCAACTCCGGTGGCGACATCCGATAAGGAGCTAAAGAAATCGGCCCCACACCGAGCAACAAGTCAATGGAGAACTCTATCTCCCGCTGTGGCGGAAACTCAGGAATCTGCTCAGGAAACACTTCAAGGAACTCCCCCACCACAGGAATGCCAGTGATATCCTTCTGTGTCCCACTCACCAAACCACCCAACATGACATAACCCAATGCCCTTACTCGCAACGCTCTCCTGGCTTGCAGCAGTGAAATGTATGGCGAGGAACTAGCTGTGGAATCACACGGAGACATCACCACGCGCTTTGCACAACAATCAATCAATGCACAGTTTCTAGACAACCAATCCATGCCCAGAATAATCTCAAGGTTGGCCATCGGCAATCCTATCAGATCTACCGAGAACTCACGGCCATCCCACTGAAACTCTACATCGCGATGTACAGTGGTAGAATCACAAATCTCTCCGGTGGCGATAGTCACCCGCAACGGTGGAGAAAGCACAGCACTGGGCAACTCAAGCCCCAAAGCAATCGGGGTAGCAACAAACGAATGAGTAGCCCCGGAATCAAAGATAGCATCAACAAAAGAATCACCAATAGACACAGTACCTCTGAAAAGGTTTGGAGCGCGGTCCGACAGCTGCCTATCTAGTGTATACACTCTCCCAACAGAAGGTGGCACTGCAGGTGCCGAAGAAGATGCCATCGGAACCATCTGCAAAGGAACTGCCTGAACAACTGCATCTCTCGCCGTCGACGACGGACAATCTCTAGAGAAGTGGCCCTCCTTGCCACACTTGAAGCACAGCAACTGCCCCGTAGCACAGTGTAACACCCCGTGTATACTCGGAATATTAACATTACATCGTATTAAGCGGTGCTTAATTAAAAATTGCGGAATATTCTTTTTCTTTTCAATTATGATGTCATTATCAATTACCAACTTGATTACTTAATCAATTTCATAAAATATCGCCTGTATGTAAATTGCAATAAGACATCTACTGAAATACCTCAATATATAGATAAAGTGTGTATCTAAATCACGACATTACATCAAGTAATCCGGATAACATCCTAATACATTATTACAACTCCAAGAGACTCAAGACATAAACAAGATATAACAATACTATGTGTCATGGACAATCCCCATGCTCACCAAATAAACATAGTAACCAACGAGTCTCAACATAAAACTCCAATACATAAACTGAAGCTATAAGCATAAATGCAGCAGGAAAATCCAACATCTAATCAAGGCAGCATAATATAACAGCAATCTAACTCAGCTCCGGCCTCCTGCCGCCTGAGGTCTCAACATTACCTGACCCTGAAATAAGCATTCCCCAAACGTGGGGTGAGATCTCTAAACTAGAAATCTCAGTAAGACAAGGGGTCCTCAAGGATCTTCCACCTCAAGCTCACTTACATGTGCAATATAAGTTCAAAAAGCATTTATATCATTATCAGTTCCAAAACTATGTAGTGCAACAGATATCTATGGCATGTGTGTAATCACTATCTATTGGCCAGAGAAATGTAGGAATACGTCTATTCAATACATGTAGTACAAGGAACACCGCTTGCACCTCACCCACAGCCTCACCCTCTTGTATGTTCTACATACTCAGGCTTACCGTATAGGTGGAACACCTCCATGCATATCAACAAGGCACTAACATATAATAGCTCAACAACATTTCCAAAACATCAAAAGCATGTAACACAGCATGCATATACCATATCCCCATGGGACATGGTGGAACCACAACATGACTAAACCAAGGACACGAAAGCTTACCTCTAAGCTAGCTATCCAATGCCACAAGCTCAAAGTCCAATCACAACAGATCACAATCTGATATGGACCAAATATAAATCAATAAACATGTACCACATGCATACAAATTAAAGACAGCGCCTTCTCATTACATTTTCAAGTCTTAAAGCTTCTAACAAAGCCACAAGCCCTTAATCCCATGATTCTGGCTTAATCCATTAAAAACAGAAGTTCAACTTCATCAATCTAGGGTCTACAAACCCCCAATAGCCTACTGTATGCACAGCACAGCTACTGTTCTGCGAAATCCCAGAATATCTGGATACTCCTCGGGACCATATCCGGATATGCAATATCCGGATATCTCACTGTCCATATCCGAATAATCAATATCCGGATATACAGATTCACATATCCGGATATACAATATCCAGATATCCCAAAACCCCATATCCGAATACACATATCCGGATATCCAATATCCGGATATTCCACGGGCAGATATCCGGATATTTCACGACAGAATGCAGTTTCTGCATTTTCGTGAAGATATCCCAAAAAGGTTCCCTTTTTACCGATTTTAAACACCTAATCATGCATTTCTAGATGTGTTAAGCCTTACCCAACAACAAGTTATCATCTTTTAACCTTAGCATGCATCAAGCTCCCATTTTTAAGCTTTAAAACTCAAGTTAAAGGTTGGTACACATACCCCAGCTCAAAACAGAAGGAAAGGTTTCCCTTTGGAGCTCACAATCAGTCTCAAGCTACTGTCACAAGAGAATACACGAAAATGGTAAGAAAGGTTGACCCTTTAGCACCAAAGATCAACACTTGGATCACCAAAAACCGAAGACAAGGCTTCTTTCAACCCAACCACCAAGGTCAGCCCCCAAACAAACAAGAACAGTGGCTGATCACTCAGAAAAATGGTGTCTTCCAACCTCCCAAGGCTCACTCAAACAAGAACAAGTGTTTAGGAAGACAGTTTTAAGAAGAAACAAGCATACAATGATCACAAAGTCTCAAAATGGAGCAAATGGCAATGGAACAGTATAGGAGGTCAGCCACCAAGGAGAACTCACGCTGGTTTTCTGGTATCTAGGGCAATGTGCCCTTAGTAAGTGTATTTATAGCCAAAACTCACTTAAGCACACAATATTAACTTAAATTGATACGCTTAGCATTTTAATTCCAAACTTTGGATTATGAAACTACATAATTTTCTAAGATTTATCATATTTTTCTTATATTTTTCTGAGCACCTTTTCGGTACGCGCTTTTCAAAGCCAGTACCGGTTTCTAGCACCAGTTCTCATTATTTGGACTTGAAACTCGTTTTACAAGTCCTACATATTATTCTAGTAATTATCATGCACTTACATTAATTTTCCGGGATACTTTTTCGGTACACATTTATACCGACTAGCAGAACCGGTATCTGCACTTTTCTTCCGAAAAGCGACTTTCAGCATTCTTAATCACTTATTATGATTATTAAGCCTCATAAATAATAATTAGGGTCAATTATGGAATCATTTCCTATTTTCACATAATTAATTAATTAAATACCTTAATTAACGGTGCAGGTTCTTACATTCACCCCACCTTTTTAGGATTTTGACCTCAAAATCAGAAACATATCTGGTCGAAACTCGGGATACTGCCGGAGAAGCTCGTCCTCACGCTCCCATGTACACTCCTCAGGAGTTCTTCCGGTCCACTGCACCTTGACCATTGGAATGATCTTGCTCCTCAGCTGCTTCTCGCCACGATCGAGAATTCTGAGTGATCCGACGGGAGTCTTTAGGTTCTCCCGAAACTCCACATCATCCGGTTGCACCACGTGCGACAGATCTGCTATGTACTTCCGTAGCTGAGACACGTGAAACACGTCGTGGATGTTAGCCAGGTTCGGAGGCAAGGCAAGCCGGTAGGCAACAGGTCCTACCCTACCAAGGATCTGGTATGGCCCAAGATATCGCGGGCTCAGCTTCCTCACTCCGAGTGCCCGACCTACTCCGGTGACAGGTGAAAGTCTCACAAACACGTGCTCACCCTCACTGAATTCCAGCGGACGATGCTTGACATCATAGTAGCTCTTCTGGCGATTCTGCGCCTGCTTCAACTTTTCACGGATCATCTGGATCTGCAAGGTGGTATCTTGGACAAAATCCAAGCCAAAAATCTCCTTGTCCCCAACCTCAGACCAACAAGTAGGAGTCCGACACCTCCTACTGTACAGTGCTTTGTAAGGCGCTATGCCCAGGCTAGCATGAAAGCTGTTGTTGTAAGAAAACTCAACCAACGGAAGGTACCTATCCCATGTCGAGCCCTGCTCCAACGTGCAAGCTCGCAACATGTCCTCCAAGGTCTGGATGGTCCTCTCAGTCTGTCCATCAGTCTGAGAGTGATAGGCGGTACTCAATCTCAACTGCGTACCAAAAGCCTCCTGCAGCGCCTCCCAGAACCGAGATGTGAACTTCGGGTCCCTATCACTAATGATACTCTCGGGCACCCCGTGAAGCCTCACAATCTCGCAGACATAAAGCTTGGCCAACTGCTCTGTAGTGAAGCTCACCTTCACTGGAAGAAAATGGGCAGACTTCGTCAGTCTGTCCATAATGACCCAAATATAGTCACAACCCGCCTGAGTCTTCGGTAATCCCACCACGAAGTCCATGGAAATACCTTCCCACTTCTACTGTGGTACTTCAAGAGGTTGAAGTTCACCAGACGGTCTCTGATGCTCAATCTTCACCTTCTAGCAAACCAAACATTTGGACACAAAGATAGCAACATCTTTCTTCATGCCCGGCCACCAGAAGTTCTTCTTCAAGTCTTGATACATCTTAGTAGCACCAGGGTGGATAGAAAACTGACCCTTATGGCCTTCTGCCATAACCTCCTCTGTCAACGGGCCTCGAGGAACTACAATCCTCTGCTGAAACAAAAGCAATCCATCATCATTCCAAGACACATTGTCTTGGTTCTTCACATAATCCAGACACTCTCTCTGAACTTGTGCCTCTTTAATCTTTTCAAGCAACTCGTTCACCACATCAGATGCTTCCAATCTGAGAAGTACACTCTCACACGGAGCGGTCACTGCCAAGTTGCGGAACCTCTCAACCACATCGAAGTTACCAAGTAACAAACTGGATGAACTACTGGATTTCCGACTCAAAGCATCAGCTACCACATTGGCCTTGCCAGGATGATACCTTAGCTCGAAGTCGTAGTCCTTTATGAACTCCATCTATCTCCTCTGCCTCATGTTCAACTCCTTCTAGTCGAACAAGTACTTCAAACTCTTGTGGTCACTGAACACCACAAACCTCAAACCAAAAAGATAATGCCTCCAAATCTTGAAAGCAAACACAATAGCAGCCAACTCCAAGTCATGAGTAGGGTAGTTCTCCTCATGAGGTTTCAACTGCCTCGAAGCATAGGCGATCACTTTGCCCAACTGCATCAACACACAACCTAGCCCCTTCCCGGAGGCGTCGGTGTAAAGCTCAATCTCAAGCGCAGGATCAGGAAGGACCAACACAGGAGTAGTAGTCAGTCTCTCCTTCAACTCCTGAAAACAGACCTCACACTCGTGAGTCCACACAAATGGAGTCTCCTTCCGAGTAAGGCGAGTCAATGGCAAAACCATGGTGGAGAATCCCTTGATGAACCTCCGATAGTAACCTGCCAAACCCAGAAAGCTCCTCACTTCCGTAACTGTCTTGGGTCTCTCCCAATCCAGTACGGCCTCAATCTTGTTCGGATCCACTACAACTCCCTCAGCAGAAATAACATGCCCAAGGAACTTCACAGACTTGAGCCAGAACTCATATTTGGAAGGCTTCGCATACAGCTTCTTCTCTTTCAGCACTTGCAGAACAGTTCTCAAATGCTCCACATGCTCTTCCTCCGTCTTGGAGTAAATCAAAATGTCGTCAATGAAGACGATCACAAACTGATCCAGGTATGGCTGGAAAATCCTGTTCATGTAATCCATGAACACAGCAGGTGCATTGGTGAGACCGAATGGAATCACCAAGTACTCAAAATGACCATATCTCGAGCGAAATGCGGTCTTCGGGACATCCTCCGGCTTCACCCGAATCTGATGGTATCCGGACCGGAGATCAATCTTGGAATACACACAAGCACCCCTGAGCTGATCCAACAGATCATCAATTCGAGGAAGGGGATACTTGTTCTTGATTGTCACCTTGTTCAGCTGCCTGTAGTCGGTGCACAATCGCATTGTCCCGTCCTTCTTCTTCACAAAGATGACCGGTGCTCCCCAAGGAGACACACTCGGTCGGATGAAATCTTTCGCTGAAAGATCCTCAATATGCTTCTTCAGCTCTGCCAACTCCGGTAGCGACATCCGGTATGGAGCTAAAGAAATCGGCCCCACACCAGGCAACAGATCTATGGAGAACTCTATCTCCCTCTGTGGCAAAAACTCAGGAATCTCCTCAGGAACACCTCGAGGAACTCCCTCACCACAGGAATGCCAGTGATATCCTCCTGTGTACCACTCACCAAACCTCCCAACATGACATAACCAAATGCCCCTGCTCTCAAGGCTCTCCTAGCCTGCAGCAACGAAATGTACGGTGAGGAACTGGCTGTGGAATCACACGGAGACAACACTACACGCTTGACACAACAATCAATCATCACACAGTTTCTGGACAGCCAATCCATGCCCAGAATAACCTCCAAGTTGGCCATCGGCAATCCTATCAGATCCACCGAGAACTCACGGCCATCCCACTGAAACGCCACATCGCGATGAACAGTGGTAGCATCACATCTTTCTCCGGTGGCGGTAGTCACCCGCATCGGTGGAGAAAGCACATCACTGGGCAACTCAAGCCCCACGACAATCGGGGTAGCAACAAAAGAATGCGTAGCCCAGAGTCAAACAACACATCAACAGCTGATGAACCAATCGTAACAGTACCTCTGACAAGGTTCAGAGCTCGATCCGACTGCTGACGATCCAGAGTATAAACTCTCCCAGAAGATGGTGGCACTGCCGGTGCCGAAGTAGGTGGAAGGGGAACCATCTGAAGTGGCACTACCTGCACTGCAGTAGCCCTCGCTGTCGCTGACGGATAGTCTCTGGAGAAGTGGCCCTCCTTGCCACACTGAAAGCAAATCAACTGGCTGGTAGAGCACGGCCCAAAATGAGTCTTCCCGCATCTCGAACACCTGAGAGCATGAGGTCTTGCTGCATTCCCCTGAACAGAAGTCCTCTTGAACTGACTCGGCGCCTGCCGAGCTGCCAACTGTTTACCCTTGTTCTTGTTCCCAAACTTCCTGTCTCGCCAAGAAGTGGAACTACCAGCTGCAACCTTCGTCGCCTCAGCAACCTTGGCCTTCTTAGCCTTACTCGAGCTGTAGTAATCTTCAATATCACGACACTACTGAACCAGTGTCCCAAAATCCCTAGAAGCAGAACCAGCTAGGTAACCAGCAATATCCTCACTAAGTCCCCTGCGGAACTTAGCAGCCAGAAATGTAGGAGTAGGCCTCACCATCCTGAAGTGTGCAAACTTCACCAACTGGTTGAACTTGGCCAGGTACTCGTCCACAGACAACGAGCCCTGAACCAATCTGTCAAACTTTCCCTGCTGCCTCTCCTGAGCGTCATATGGAAAGTACTGACCCAAGAAGAAGTCCTCAAACATAGGCCAAGTCATCACATGACCCTGCATCTCGTAGACATGAGAAAGGTTTGTCCACCACTCATGGGCATCGCCCTCCAGCATGTAAGTAGCGAACATCAACTTCTGCGGATCTGTGCACTGCATGACCCGAAATATCTTGTCCAACGCCTGAAGCCAACGTGCCACAGCAACAGGATCAAAAGATCCATCAAAAACAGGTGGCTTATGCTTACGGAAAGCATTCAGCCGGCGATCGATCTCATCACGATCCTCAACAAAAACAGGGACGGTCTGCATGGCCCCCGTAAGATGATTGCCATCTCCCATCTGACTCTGAGAGTCATCCTGCAGACTGGGTGGAGGTGGTGGTGGTGGTGGCGGCGGTGGAGGTGGTGGCGGTGGAGCATGACCAACATCATGGCCATTCCTCATCTCCTCCAACATGACTCTAAACATCGTCATGTTCGCCAGACGGTTGGCCTCCAACACGTCCTCAGTGGCCTTCCTGTTCGCCTCTCTGACGGCGTCCAGCATGGCCTGGTTTGCCATTCTCATGGCCTCCTGGTCGGCTAGTCAGGCCGCCTGCATCTCAGCTAATGCAGCCAGGACAGGATCAGGCCGATCCTCCGAAGTCTCGCGGTTTCTCCCGGGTCTTACCATGATTCTGCACAAGTTACACAAATTATGAGTTGATCAGGCCCACGTAATGTGGTCACATATGCATTATCATAATAATACTCGACGGAGCAAACACACAAAACAGACACAACCAAACATCCTAATCATTGCAATACATACAGGCTTTTCCCTTGAACCGTTGCTCTGATACCATAAAATGTAACACCCCGTGTATACTCGGAATATTAACATTACATCGTATTAAGCGGTGCTTAATTAAAAATTGCGGAATATTCTTTTTCTTTTCAATTATGATGTCATTATCAATTACCAACTTGATTACTTAATCAATTTCATAAAATATCGCCTGTATGTAAATTGCAATAAGACATCTACTGAAATACCTCAATATATAGATAAAGTGTATCTAAATCACAGCATTACATCAAGTAATCCGGACAACATCCTGATACATTATTACAACTCCAAGAGACTCAAGACATAAACAAGATATAACAATACTATGTGTCATGGACAATCCCCATGCTCACTGATGAACCCTTAGTTCATCAGGTTTTTAAGCATGAATTAATATTAATTTGTGTGATTAAATGGATGGAAAAGAGGTTAATGTCCTGGAAATCTCTCAAATACAAGTTTTGAAGCTTATGTTGAAAATTTACATTGTTTTTGTAGGGAAATGAAGCTCAAGAAGCAAAAGAGAGAAGGAAGAAGATTCTGAAGAATGGGAAAATTCTAAGTGTTGGGCGCTAAAACGCCCAAAGTCAAGCGTTTTAGCGCCCTATTGCACAAAAGATGCTGGTGCTGAACATTAAAACGCCCAAAACTGAGCGTTTTAGCGCCCTGTTGCACAAAAGATGCTGGTGCTGAACATTAAAACGCCCAAAACTGAGAGTTTTAGCGCCCTGCTGCACAAAAGATGCTGGTGCTGAACATTAAAACGGCCAAAACTGGGCGTTTTAGCGCCCAAGACAGTTAAAAGCAGTTGGGCATCCGTCAAGGTTGAGCGCTAAAACGTCCAGAAATGAGAGTTTTAGCGCCCATGTCAGTTTTCAGTTGTAATTTGTAAATTATAAAAGGACAAGGGGACTTCACATTCTGAAATATTCCATATATCAGATCCAATCCATCATATCTCATTCTGACTTTTCTCATCACACTAGGAGAAGGGAGATCAGATCAGGTCTTTCATAGATCTGATCTGACTCCTCATTTTCTCTGAATTTCCAAATTCTTAGGATTAGTTCTTGTAATAGTTAGTATTTCCTATGTAATTGCACTTGGAGATTGAAGACTCAACTATCATGTCAATGGAGTTTGATCTTTCTTCTATTGTTTGTATTTCAATTATATCTTAGGAGGGTCCTTTGTAGTCTGATTCAATGAAACTCAAGTTTGAATTTATGAATGGTTAATTAGATGTTTTGTTTATCTATTATGTGATTGTATGAAGTTGTCTTGATTAATTCTTCATGTTGAGGAATAGTGTAGAACAAACATGTTTACATTGTTTCTCTATTTTTGACAACTTCATCATTAGTGTTCTAGTAGTCAAGGGATTGATGCTAGGATTCTGATGTGATCTTAAGACCTTAGTAATTAATGCATCTATTAAGAAAGGAATCACCAAGGGATTGAGGTTTCTGATTAATGTGTCTATCAGGGTAGTAAGGGATTACATCTTGAGATGATAAGAAAAAGGTTGATCAACATCACATAGTAGATAATTCATAATGGAAATTGGTTCATCTATAAATTCATGTTTGAGGGAAAATGACATCTGACTACTTGTTTACATTATAGTTTACATTTTATTTATTTATCAAGTTTTAATTCAATTCAGTGTAGTTTCTGGTGACAAGAAATCTATGCAATCTATAAACTTTTGTTTGATTCAACTCAAGTACATATGGTTAGTCAGTGCTTGACACAAATCCTCGTGGGAACGATCTTTACTCATCATTTTATTACTTGTACGACTAGTACACTTGCTAAACGTCCAACACTCACCAAATAAACATAGTAACCAACGAGTCTCAACATAAAACTCCAATACATAAACTGAAGCTATAAGCATAAATGCAGCATGCAAATCCAACATCCAATCAAGGCAGCATAATATAACAGCAATCTAACTCAGCTCCGGCTTCCTGCCGCCTGAGGTCTCAACATTATCTGACCCTGAAATAAGCATTCCCCAAACGCGGGGTGAGATCTCTAAACTAGAAATCTCAGTAAGACAAGGGGTCCTCAAGGATCTTCCACCCCAAGCTCACTTACATGTGCAATATAAGTTCAAAAAGCATTTATATCATTATCAGTTCCAAAACTATGTAGTGCAACAGATATCTATGGCATGTGTGTAATCACTATCTACTGGCAAGAGAAATGTAAGAATAAGTCTATTCCCTACATGTAGTACAAGGAACACCGCTTGCACCTCACCCACAGCCTCACCCTCTTGTATGTTCTACATACTCAGGCTTACCATATAGGTGGAACACCTCCATGCATATCAACAAGGCACTAACATATAATAGCTCAACAACATTTCCAAAACATCAAAAGCATGTATCACAACATGCATATACCATATCCCCATGGGACAAGGTGGAACCACAACATGGCTAAACCGAGGACACAAAAGCTTACCTCTAAGCTAGCTATCCAATCCACAAGCTCAAATTCCAATCACAGCAGATCACAATCTGATATGGACCAAATATAAATCAATAAACATGTACCACATGCATACAAATTAAAGACAACGCCTTCTCATTACATTTTCAAGTATTAAAGCTTCTAACAAAGCCACAAGCCCTTAATCCCATGATTCTGGCTTAATCCATTAAAAACAGAAGTTCAACTTCATCAATCTAGGGTCTACAAACTCCCAATAGCCTACTGTATGCACAGCACAGCTACTGTTCTGCGAAATCCCAGAATATCCGGATACTCCTCGGGACCATATCCGGATATGCAATATCCAGATATCTCACTGTCCATATCCGAATAATCAATATCCGGATATACAGATTCACATATACGGATATACAATATCCACATATCCCAAAACCCCATATCCGAATACACATATCCGGATATCATATCCGGATATCCAATATCCAGATATTCCACGGGCAGATATCTGGATATTTCACGACATAATGCAGTTTCTGCATTTTCGTGAAGATATCCCAAAAAGGTTCCCTTTTACTGATTTTAAACACCTAATCATGCATTTCTAGATGTGTTAAGCCTTACCCAACAACAAGTTATCATCTTTTAACCTTAGCATGCATCAAGCTCCCATTTTTAAGTCTTAAAACTCAAGTTAAAGGTTGGTACACATACCCCAGCTCAAAACAGAAGGAAAGGTTGCCCTTTGGAGCTCACAATCAGTCTCAAGCTACTGTCACAAGAGGATGCACGAAAATGGTAAGAAAGGTTGACCCTTTAGCACCAAAGATCAACACTTGGATCACCAAAAACCCAAGACAAGGCTTCTTTCAACCCAACCACCAAGGTCAGCCCCCAAACAAACAAGAGCAGTGGATGATCACTCAGAAAAATGGTGTCTTCCAACCTCCCAAGGCTCACTCAAACAAGAACAAGTGTTTAGGAAGACAGTTTTAAGAAGAAACAAGCATACAATGATCACAAAGTCTCAAAATGGAGCAAATGGCAATGGAACAGTATAGGAGGTCAGCCACCAAGGAGAACTCACGCTGGTTTTCTGGTATCTAGGGCAATGTGCCCTTAGTAAGTGTATTTATAGCCAAAACTCACTTAAGCACACAGTATTAACTTAAATTGCTACGCTTAGCATTTTAATTCCAAACTTTGGATTATGAAACTACATAATTTTCTAAGATTTATCATATTTTTCTTATATTTTTCTGAGCACCTTTCCGGTACGCGCTTTTCAAAGCCAGTACCGGTTTCTAGCACCAGTTCTCATTATTTGGACTTGAAACTCGTTTTACAAGTCCTACATATTATTCTAGTAATTATCATGCACTTACATTAATTTTCCGCGATACTTTTTCGGTACACATTTATACCGACTAGCAGAACCGGTATCTGCACTTTTCTTCCGAAAAGCGACTTTCAGCATTCTTAATCACTTATTATGATTATTAAGCCTCATAAATAATAATTAGGGTCAATTATGGAATCATTTCCTATTTTCACATAATTAATTAATTAAATACCTTAATTAACGGTGCGGGTTCTTACACACAGCGTTCCACATGCTCCTTCCCACATCTCGAACATCTCGGAGTGGTAGGAGGCCTAGCAGAACTCCCCTGATGTGAAACAGCTCTCTTGAACTGACCACACGCCTGCCTAGTCGCTAACTGCTTTCCCTTGCCCTTATCAGCAAACCTCATGTCCTTCCAAGAAGTAGGAGCAGGAGTGGAACCACCTGTTCCCTTGCTCTCCTCAACCTTGGCCCTCTTGGCCTTGCTTGCCACGCAAACATCCTCGATGTCCTTACACTACTGAACCAGTGTACCAAAGTTCCTCGAAGCAGCACCAACAAGATGCTCAGCAATCACCTCACTAAGTCCCCTGCGGAACTTAGCTGCCAGAAACAACGGAGTAGGAGGAACCATCCGGAAGTGTGCAAACTTCACTAGCTCATTAAACTTAGCCAGGTACTCATCAACAGACATCGAGCCCTGTACCAAATGATCAAACTCTCCCTGCTTTCTCTCCTGCGCATCATAGGGAAAGTATCGGCCCAGAAAGCACTCCTCAAAGAATGGCCACGTCATGACACGACCCTGCCTCTCAAAAGCACGAGAGTTGTGCGTCCACCACTCATGGGCATCGCCCTCCAGCATGTAGGTCGAGAACATCAGCTTCTGTGGGTCTGTACACTGCATAACCCGAAAAATCTTGTCCAGCGACTCTAACCATCTCGCAGCAGCAATAGGATCCAAAGACCCCTCAAACACAGGTGGCTTATGCTTCCTGAAAGCATTCAACCGGCGATCGATCACATCACGATCCTCAGCAATCCCCACAAGGGGCTCCCCCATCTCAGCGGCATGAGTAGCACTGCCGATGTGACTATGGCTCTCCTCCTGAACACTAGGTGGAGGCGGTGGCGGTGGTGCATGGCCTACAGCAGGACCAACCCTCATCTCCTCCAACATGACTCTCATCATCGTCATGTTCGCCATCCTGTTCGCCTCGAGGACATCCTCAGTGGTCCTCCGGTTCGCTTCACGAACCTCCTCTGCGGCTATCCGGTTCGCCTCGCGAACAACATCCATAATTGCCGCGTTGGCCAATCTAGTGGCCTCCTGATCGGCTAACCTAGCCGCCTGCATCTCAGGCAATGCAGTCAGGATAGGATCAGATTGATCCTCAGAAGTCTCTCGTGTTCTCCCAAACCTTACCATGACTCTGCACAAGTTACACAAATTATGAGTTGATCAGGCCCATGCAGTGTGATTACATATGCATTATCATAATAAAATTCGACTGAGTAAACACACAAGACAGACACAACCAAACAACCTAGCAATTGCAATTCATACAGGCTTTTCCCTCGAACCATTGCTCTGATACCATAAATGTAACACTCCGTATATATCCGGTAATGTTATCATAATATCGTATTAAGCTGCGCTTAATTAAAATGCGAAATTACTTTTTCTTTTCAATTATGATGCCATTAACATTACCAACTTGCTTAATAATCAATTAATAAAACATCGCCTGTATGTAAATGCAAAAAAACAGCTAACTGAAATACCTCATAACATAGATAATATAAGTGTGGCTCTTGTCACGGAACTACAACAATGTAGACCAGACCATCTAACAGTTTATACAGCTCCAATCTAAAAAGTACTAACAGAAAGTGTCATGGACAATCCCCATGCTCACTCAAATAAGGCAACATGCCCAACATCAGTCTCAACAACAACATAATGATAAAAGGCATAAAACATAATCAGCATCAATATCCAGTCATGCTAACAAATAAGCAGAAACAACATAATCAGCTAAGCTCCGGCCTCCTGTCGCCTGAGGCATCAGTACCCATACTACCTGATCCTGAAATAAGCATTCCCCAAACGTGGGGTAAGATCTCTAATCTAGAAATCTCAGTAAGTCAGTGAGTCCTCAAGGATCTTCCACCCCAAGCTCACTTACATGTGCAATATAAGTTCAAAAGCAGTTTATCATTTATCATTTCTAAAACAATGCAATGCAGCAGATAATCATGCCATGTGTGTCAATACTAATCTACTGGCCAGAGACAGTGCAGGTATACGTCTATCGCCTACACACCGTGCAAGTACCACTTGCATTCACCCGGGTACACCGTCTTGTATGGCGCTACATACTCAGGCTTCCCGTCAAGATGAAACAACACATGCATATTAAAAGCCATTACATGTAAAGTTCAATCAACATATCAAATATCCAAAAGCATGTACACAACATGCATAAACCATACCCCAATGGGACATGGTGGAACCACAACATGGCTAAACCGAGGACACGAAAGCTTACCTTGCAAGCTAACTCCCAGAGCCAAGAGTCCACAGCTCAAAGTCCAAACACAGCAGATTCACAATCTGTTATGGACCAATACTATATCAATAACATGTACCACATGCATACAAATTAAAGACAACGTCTTTTCATTACGCTTTATGTCTTAAGGCTTCTCACCAAGCCATAAGCCCTTAATCACTTGATTCTGACTTAGTTTAATTAAAACAGAAGTTCAACTTCACCAATCTAGGGTCCACAAATAAACCCCCAATAGCCTATTGTCCTCTCAGTTCAGCTACTGTTCTTCGAAATCCCAGAATATCCGGATATTCCTTGGGACCATATCCGGATATGCAATATCTGGATATCCAGAATTCCATATCCGGATATCTATTATCCGGATACTCAAAACCCATATCCGGATATTTCACGACAGAATGCAGAAAATACATTTCGTGAAGATATCCATCCAAGGTTGGGTTTTTAACGATTTAAAGCACCTAAACATGCATTTCTAGGTGTGTTCAACATTACCCAACAACAAGTTATCATCTTTAAGCCTTATGCATCAAGCTTTCATTTTTAAGCGTTAAACTCATGATCAAAGGTTGGTATACATACCAAAGGCTTAAAACAGAGGGCTTAGCCCCTCTTTATTTACAAAAAAAAGGCTTAAAACAGAGAATGGAGTTGTTCTTGGAGCTCAACGCAGCTCCTCAAGTCTGACTCAAAGATGTGCACGAAAATAGCACCATAAAGGTTGGTTCCTTAGAGCAAAGTTCCCCACTTGGACCTCCAAAAACCAAAGCCAAGCTTCTCACAACCAAGCCAACCAAGTCAGTCCCAAAACCCCTCACCAACAGTGGCTGAGCACTCCCCCAAGCCCATTCTCCACACTCACAAGTCACCACCCAAGTGTATACAAGAAGAAAGGGTGAAGAAAACCAATAAAGGTCACAACTTGGCTCAAGAATGAGGGAGAAGGCCAAAGGAACAGAAACTGGTCAGCCTCCACCAACCACTCACGCTCAAAGTCTGGTATCTAGGGCTTTGTGCCCTTTAAAAGGAGTATAAATAGCCCAAACACACTTAAACACACAGTATTAACTTTAATTTCTACGCTTAGCATTTTAATCCCAAACTTTGGAATCTGAAACTACACAATTTTCTAAGATTTATCATATTTTTCTTATAATTTTCTGAGCACTTTTTGGTACGCGCTTTTCCAAGCCAGTACCGGTTTCTAGCACCAGTTCTCATTATCTGGACTTGAAAATCGTTTTACAAGTCCTACATATTATTCTAGTAATTATCATATACTTATTATAATTTTCCGTGATACTTTTTCGGTACGCATTTATACCGACTAGCAGAACCGGTATCTGCACTTTTCTTCCGAAAAGTGACTTTCAACATTATTACTCACTTACTATAATTATTAAAGCCTCATAATAATTATTAGGGTCAATTATGGAATCATTTCCTATTTTCTCATAATTTATTAATTAAATTCCTTAATTAACGGTGCGGGTTCTTACATTCACTATCAATTAAAGACACACACAAGTAAAACAAGTGAGAATGACGTGGAAATGGGGAAAGAAGTCAAAGTTTCAAGTTTGAAACGAACACTCAAATTGGCAAAGTCAAAGCTTAAGTCAAAGTTTCAAGCTCAAAAGAAGTACTAGAAGACTAAAACAATGAAGGCAAAGAAGACTTATGTACTTATTGTTTCTTATGTTTATTTAGAGTCTTAGAACTTATAGGAATGAGTTTATTGAGCTTTATCTTAGGAAATGCATAATTAGACCATAAACTCATATAAGTGACACATATTCACTTTGATCATGCATACAAGATCACACACACATCAAGAGTTGTTATACAAGTGTGAGACATGATCATACATATTTAGATGTCACTAGAAATCATTTAGAAGTCACTGGAAATTATTTAGATGGTTTTAATTTCGAAAAACCAGCAATGTGTTGTCATCTGCATAAAAGTAATCGAATACTTTTTGTAAAGTAATCGAATACTTTTTGCAAAGTAATCGAATACTTTCTGGGTTTGAAGAAGTATTCGAATACTCCACAAAAAGTAATCGAATACTTTCACTTATAAGTGACTTAAACTCTAAGTAATTCAAAATTTTAGTTGCCCAATGGCTATAAACAGATATTAACTTATTGGGCACCTATAAATACATGTTATTAGGGTTCTGAACACAAGAATTAACATTGGAAAATGAAAATAAAAAAGAACTCAGAATTAAAACCATATTGGCTTAGTTTTGCACATCCTTGAGAAAAAGCTAAATTACTTTCTCGTTTCTTAATCTTTTTCTGATCTTTCTGTTTATATTGGACGTGGAGAGACTGCTCTACATCTGTTTGGTAAGAGTGAATTGCTGTAATTGATTTTGGTGAATTGGAGAGACCCTATAGGTGATAGGTTGAGTATGATCAAAGGTTTGGTCATAGACTTGTAAAAGACCCCATTGTAAACGGTTTTTCTGGCACCGGTTGGAAGCTAGAACATAGTGAATGGCTCAACCTCAGTCATGATATATCTCAGTTTGATTTTTCCTAAACCCTTTTCTCTTTTGATTTTGATCAAATAATTTCGTTTTGATTCTTTGTATATGTTATATTGAATCTGTATAAGGGTTGGGAATCATATGTTTTGTGTTTAAATTTTATCTTGCATTATTTCTTGAAAAAGGGTTGCTATAAACATTGATTTTCTATATTTTCCCATTCAATTTTGATTTTGTTGTATTGCCTATGAATTTGTGTTATTAGAATTGTTTTAATTCTGTTTTATATTGGGAAAAAGGTTTATATTCCGTTTGAATTCTTTTTGGTTGAAATTCTTGTTAAAGTGTTGTGTTTTTAATTGTTTCTTGCATTAGAAATAACACACAATACCAAATGATGGTAGCTCAGTTGGGGCATGGGAGCTAAGAAGGTGGGGGTGAGAGCATGTGTTCAATCCTCCCCAGTACCACCTTTGGGAGGGGTTTAAAGCCTTAATCCTGGATCTACCCCGAAACGGACTAATTGCAAAGCGATTAACCGATTGGAATATTTCCAAAAAAAGAAAAAAGAAATAACACACAATTCACCCCCTTGTGTAATTGTTTAGCCATCTTTTCTTTTCAGCCCTAAAGGTGGTTAAATAATTAGGGTGTTCATAATAAATTTAAAATAATTATTCATGCTGAAATACTCTTTGCAAAGCATGACACATGATAAAAAAAAAAGGTAATATTAAGTAAACATTTATGACGTAACACTGACCCTTTTCGATTGGGTACAACATACTATATAGTGAGGGATGCCCTACTTTTATTTCTAACGTAACGCCAAGTATATGTCTCTTACAGTTAGAGCCCTCAAAAGTTAGGCATAGTTAAATTTTTTTAATATTATCCAAGTAATTAATTGTATTTGTTTCTTATGCAAATAAATTAATTTAGTGTATTAAATTATTTTGCATGAGAAGGTATTTTCCACGTAAATGTGGCTGAAAATGTTATAGTTCAAAAACTCTTAAAGTTACTGAGAATAATTCTCACCTGTGTGATTTGCTTAACACTTCTAGACTAGCAAACATGGATTGGATCTATTTATATGGACTAGGGTGGGAGATGTTGATTCTGATTTACGAGGACCACAACACTTCTACGCCTCTATATATTTACTTAGATATGCTGTTGTAAATGACTTTTGGAGGATTTCTGTTCCTATCATCCTTTTGGGTGTAAACTATTGATGTAGAAGTATGAAATTCCCCCATTATATGCAGTGTTGATGACTTTAGGTCTGCGAGCCACTGAGTTTAACACTAGTTTTTTTGGCATCATATCTGTGTGGGCCACAATTGTTTATGACTATGAACTTATGTGAAGAAATTAATCTTTAAACTACGTTTTAATCTTTTTATTTTAACTTTGAATAGGAAATATATATATATATATATATATATATATATATATATATATATATATATATCCTTCAACTCTAAAACGATGATGTTTTGGGTTAAAGATTAAAATAAAGGATATTTTAGAAAAATTCATGATATAAAAAGGAATGTAAATTTTTAAAAATACCCTGTATTTTTAATTCTAAATCCTAAACGACGTCATTATGGGATTACAGAAGTCAGAAATATCTCCTGTTACACAAGAAACATTTTTTCTTATATATATATATCACCTATTAAGTTATTGTGATATAATAGTTGGCAGTAGGGATGGCGAAACAGGACAACTTGGCTCGATCCGATCCAACTTGTTTGCAATCCGAAAAAAACGAGTCAGGTTAGGGTTGACTCAAAAAAAAATGAACCAGAAAATCCAACCCAACCCAAGCCAGTTAGGGTTGGCTCGCAGGTTGGCTCGAAAAAAATAATCTAATTTTTTTTAGAAAAACATGATAATTGAAGAAAGATAAAAATATATATTAAAGCTTGAAAAAATGAATATGATATAAAATAATTAAAATTTCTAAACATAAACTTACATAAAAAAATTTCTATTTTCTTTGAATAGATTTGGCCCCTTATTATTCTTTTATATTTTTTTAATAAAAAAAAAGGATAACCTCGTAGTTGACTCGTTTTACCCACGAGTTGACTTGATTTTTTTAGAGCTGGCTCGTGTCGGACTGATTCAAGTTGTCAGCTCATTTTTATCAATCCAAGTCAACTTATTTTATACAAGTTACGAACTAACCCGAGGAGTTGACTCATTCTTGTCATCCTAGCTAGCAACATGGAAAATTTTCAAAACTTCTATATAAATTTCGAGTAATCTACCAACTTTGTTCATTGTGGTCACCTTCAAAGCACAGACACACTCGTTAAAGAAAAATTTGCGTGTCAGACACGTGTCCGACACGGACACGCTCCGACACGCGGTCAACATTTGGGGACATGCGGTCAACTCTCCGACACGTTTTTCCGACACGCAGTCAACTTTTTCTGACACGCGGTGAACGCTCGGACACGCTCGGACACGTTTTTTTTTTTAATCTTAATTTTATTTTGTTAACTAAATATAAAAGAAATAATTTATAAATTTTTTTCTGTTATGAAATTTGACATGAAAAATTAACAAAGTACGAAAAATTATTTATATTTATGTTATGAAATTTAAATATTTGATTGGTTATATGACTTATTATGGACTCTTATAGGTATTAAATATAAATTATATTATATATATTAAAAAATTTATTTAATATCAAAACGTGTCTCAACGTGTCAAAATATGACAATTTTTAGAATTAACGTGTCGGCGTGTCGTGTCGTGTCCCGTGTCCGTGCATCATAGGTGGTCACGACTAATTCAATGCTCAACAGTCCAATCCAATAAATTTAATCGGACCGGAAGTTATTTGATTAACAGTAGTTATTTGGTTTACGGTCAAATTGATTGGCTTGTTGGATTCAATTTTTATTATATTGGTTATAAGTGTTATTAATTTTTTTATGAGAAAAATGTTTCTGCTTTAGTATGAGATTTTTTTTTGTGGGACAAGTGAGTGTGAACAAAAAAAGAAACATTAATTTTTTTTATTATGTAAAAAAAGATTATACTTGTTATAACCTGGCCGCTTCAAGAATCAATGACTATTCCTACATACTAACACGAGACTTTTCAGTGTGCTTTTTCCTCACTCGTACACTTCCCGGGAAAACTTCTCGGGAGGTCACTCATCCCAGAATTGCTCCAAGTCAAGCACGCTTAACTGTGGAGTTCTTCAGTTCTGGGCTATTGAAAAGTAGATGCATCTTGTTAGTATAGGTAGTTTCAATTAATTCTTATAAGCTATCTCAAACTGTGCAGTCTCACACCTGCACAGTCTTTGGAATCCTTCTCTTTCGGGTGTCGATTCGATTCATTCATGCATGTAACCTCCCACTGGAAGCCTGTTAGAAGGCGCTCCTTGTCCATGCCCATTCGCACCGGCGATCACTCCCCGCCCTCGTCAGTGCTCGGGATGTTACATGTCCACCAGCTTCCGCCTGGTTCGTCCTCGAACCACACCGTACTGGAAGAAAGGCCATGCTCTGATACCACTTGTTATAACCTGGCCACTTCAAGAATCAATGACTATCCCACATACGAACACGAGATTTTTCAGTGTACTTTTTCCTCACTCGCACACTTCCCAGGAAAACTTCTAAGTAGGTCACTCATCCCAGAATTGCTCCAAGTCAAGCACGCTTAACTGTGGAGTTCTTCCGTTCCAGGCTACTGAAAAGTATATGCATCTTGTTAGTATATGTAGTATCAATTAATTCTTATAAGTTATCCCAAACTGTGCAGTCTCACACCTGCACAGTCTTTGGAATCCCTCTCTTTCGGGTGTCGATTCGATTCATTCATGCATGTAACTCCCCGCTGGAAGCCTGTTAGGAGCCGCTCATTGTCCATGCCCTTTCGCACCGGCGATCACTCACCGCCCTCGTCAGCGCTCGAGATGCTACAATACTTACTAGTTATTATCATTTTAGACTTATCACTCTTATTTGGTTAATATTATATTAATTTGAAATTTGAATTTTTTCTCTTTTTCAAATTGATCGAACAATAATCAAACAAATAATAAAAGTGATAAATCTAAAATAATAGTAAGTATAACACTTCCATGCATATATTTTTATGTCATTTTTTTATTTAAATTCGAATGTACGTTTTGTCGCAAAGGAGATTTAGATATGGTTTGAAAAGAGAATAAGCAAAGTAGAAAGCAAAGTCACTGTGGAACCTGTTTGTTATGTCTTTTCCTTTTAAGTTAACAATTATTTTTAAGTTAAAGTTAAAAAAAAAAAACTTAAAAAATAAAGCTAAAAGTTATTTGATGATTATATAAAGATATTCTGATGCTTTTGAAGTAAGAAAGATAAAATAATTTGCTATTAGGATGGATTATTAGGGTAAAAGATAAAATTTATAAAGAAAAAACATTTCTCAAGTTACTGGACGTCCAATTAATAATCCTGATCTTTGATTTTCATTTATTTCTCGCATTTAATACTTTTACCTACCTATGTATGATTATAATTTCTGGCTGGATGTCCAACAACTTGAGAAATGATAATCCCAATTTATAAATACAAATTTAAAATAATGATAAAAATGTAAAATAAATGAGGATTCCAAAAAGTTGACATACATCTTTAAAAAAGCTCTTCTTGGGAGCTTTTAACTTTTAATTTTTTTTCTTCATTATACAAAATGCTTTTATAAAAATATATTTGAGAATAGGAGCTAAAAATTAAGACATGCCAAACAAACACGAAAGTAGAAAGAAAAGCCACTTCTAATAAATTAAAATAGAAAATTTTATTAATAAAATTTGTCTTCTTCATACACTTTTGAACTGCTTAATGAAGTACAAAGAGAATCCGCAGCAGTATGAGTCTCCGTCTTTCTGTGTCTTTGTTTCTTATAGAGGCAGTCCAGCCATAAAACGTTGGTAAAAATACAATGCCTCCTGTGGTTTATATTCTGGAACAGTATGCCCAGCTCCCTGCACCAATATTATTTAATAGTATCAAAACCAAAACAATCTTATGGTAATTTAATAGAACTAGAACATTTTCATGTACATACCTTTATCGTGAGAAAAGTAAGATTTTTTTCATATCCTTGTATATACCTGCAACCAATAAACAAAACCAACTCAACCTCTAGTCACGATTAGAGCATATACACTAGTAGTGATACATTTATCATAGAACCAATACTAGAAAATTATGTCCTAGTAATGGGATGATCCTCATGAAAAGAGTTGCTTCATACTGTAAATGCTTGAAGAAGATCTTTTAATTGGATTTTAAAACCATTTAAGGAAATTAAGCACCCGAATCTCCCAAAAGGTGAATCCATTTAATGGATTATAATATTTGAAAATTCATTAAGTAGGATAAGGAGGAAATAGCATTAGAAGTACCCAGCAACTTGATCATTGATTGACCAAGGTCTCCATTCATCAACAATCTTGTATCCAAGTGAACTAGTCCATGCTCGGCTTCCAGTAAATGGGACACACATGTCATGATCACCACTGCCAAAAACATGAAGCTTTAGGAACAACCAAAAAGAATATAACATAACTTGAAGCCTTTGAATCATCAAAGATAATAGCAATTACAGTAACAAATTGCTGTGCAAAGAACTAGAATTATGGTGATCCCGCAAACTTTTTGTAAACAACTTTAATTGGGGTGATCCTTGTGTGGATATAGTATAAACTATGAAGCAAGTTCAGCAATAAATAATCAATCCCTTAAATGCACTAGAATCTGACAGTTTTGCAATGGCAATGAAATTCAAAATGTTAAACTATGTAACAAATAGTTGTTGGTCAAGTTGCGACCTAGTTAGACGCATAGACCCCAATATTTGACCTGTTAAAAGAATAGTTGGTTCGAATTTCGAGAGAAGCAATTTCCGAGGAGAGTGGAGAGCCATAAACCCGAAATCAGATTACCCGTGTCCATTAGGATTCCAGACACCCGTTGTTATCTAACATAATTTATATTGTATACCTAAGAATTTCTTCTAGAAGACTCAAAAATCAAAGAAAAGAAAATACTTAATAGAACATACATATAGCATGGTAAAATAAAGTAGAACCAGAATTGTTGAAAGCTCCATACCCAACAAACAAATATAAAACTAAAAATTTCACACTGTCCTGTAGCTATATTAAAACATGTTCACATAATGTACTTTCTTTCAGTTGTCAAGTCACCAACAAGATCAAGGACTGTTGCATTGATGAAAATAATGATAGATTCTTTCTTCTCAAATAAAACTATTGAAAGATATAATAAAATCATCATCTTGGTACTACTCTCGTCCAAGCTAAACTAATTTGTGGAGTTCTAATGGCATCAAACTCATTTTGCTTTCATAAATGTAAAGAAATGCCTTCAAGTTTGAAATTCACCTGTATATAAGTGCTCGATATCCTTTGGAAGTTAGCTTCTCATGGTACTTGATCATGCTCCCAGTATCATGATTGTATTCAATTTGGTCGGTACATAATTGCCAATCACTGACCACATTTTTCTGTTGTGGAACAAAGATCACAATTTAGTGCTTTGATATCCACAGGCCACATCACAGTATTTTGCTAAGAAACCTTACCTCTACTGTGTGGATTGCTCTCCTGACCTCAGGATTGTTCAGCCATAAGGTTGCAACCTCATCATCCTATAACGTTAGATTTTGTTACTTAAACATCCAATGTAGAGGCAATGCAACAATATCAATAACAAGAATAACTGCAATTTTATCATGTATTTCTCAGATAGAAGATGTTTAAATATTTTCATTAGTTTATATCATTTTATGAGTCAAGTTTTTCTCATTATCTTGAGCAGAATCTCCCTTTCAGCACTGTTTTCATCATTTTATCATGTAACTATTAGCTTTTGTAGTTTCATTTAAGATAAATGAAATCAGTAATTCTGAAGTGTATATATGTATATCCATATGCGCTTACTTTAAAAATAAGTTCATTTTATAGAAGTCTTATCATCAAAATTATATCCAATAATTAAGCAAAAAACTAAAATCAATGGAGAAGCCGGAAGTAAAAATATGAATGGTAAAGAAATAAAGTACCAAAGTAAAGTAACCTACAGTGCATGGAACAGAGGGGTCATTGCTTAGTTGTGGCCAAGTTGGTACAATTCCATCTTTCACAGGAGCTCTTAAGGGCCAAGCACGACCAAACATTCTTTTTCTCACAGGCATAGGTCTATCAGTTTTACCCAATTGCCTAAAGCTGATTGGCAACTTATGATAGGAGCTTTTATTCTTTTCTGTCTCTTCATCATGATAGCATGGTTCCAGAATGTCATATATGTTTACCCCACCAACGTCCTGTGAAGTAAAACAAAATCACCAATGAGTGGCTCATATCTCTTAAGGTTGTTTTTGTTTCATGTCAGGACTATCCTATAATTAAATCACCCCATCAAATTTTGACAACATTTCTTTGCACTTTGCGTTGACTGGATCATAGAATTTCCCACTGCATTGTTTTGTGATCTCCTGCAGCATATACCATTGATTACATGAAACATGTTAAAAAGCTGACAAACTTATAGCAAAGTGTTTTAAGTAGAGGCTGCAGCATATACATTCTGCTAACTAAAGCATATTTACTCAAGACACAATTTCTACCAATTATCAGCAATGGTTCAAAAATGGATCAACATTGAAGAAAGTGTAACTAACATGATGCGGTCCACAATTTAAAACTTTTTAGAAAGTGTAAACTATTTTACATACTTCATAAAAAAAAGTAAAATACAAGCTATTAATTAGTCCACTAAGATGATAATGATGTGTAACTAAGACCTTGCTATACAATTAAGGGTTTTATTTTTACCCCAAACAGTTCATCACTGATAAGACCCATCCCATATGCAAATGGAACAATAGCATTGCCATCAAATTCTTCATCTGTAACAGCATTTCCAACCATGTAACCCTGCATATTGAAATGATTTCAGATTGTGGCAACTGATTTGAAAACATAATGTGACCCCTTAAAGATAAAATACCTTGAAATTTAGTTTGGGCGTTGTGTTAGCTTCAATTCCTGTGGAAGATCAAGAAACTGAATCATACGTTTGATTCTAACACATTCAATTCAACACTTTCATGACACGACTTGTTTTACCTTTGACTATTTCATCAGCAAGAGTAGGCACATAAACTCCAGCATAGGACTCTCCAGAAATGAAGAGTGGGTTGGGAAGGAACTCAGGGTATAGTTCAAACCACTGGTTTGTTCAAGAATAAGGCAAAAGCAATATGGTAAGAATAAGGATTTCTTGATTCAATTATTTATGTCAAAAGTTTCCATTTGTTTCCTTAACTACCTTGAGGAGAAAAGCATGTGTATCAGAGGCTGTCTTTACATCTCCAGTAGTGTAATCAGATTCATTCTTTGAGTATGAAAACCCCACTCCAGCAGGAGAATCCAAATATATAATGTTGGAAACCTATAATGCAAATCAAAGTAGAATCTTATACACACTGATCAAAACAAGACACAATCATTGATTAATCCCAAAACTTCACTTGGGGAATTAATCATTTTTCTCTTTCCCCAGAGACAAAAAAAAAATCCCTTTCTAGATTCAACACAGTTTGTAAGTTGATACCTTTGACCAGCTGTATGGATTGAGTTGCAACCTTGGCAGGGTTCCCTTAGTCTTTGGTTTTTCAAAATTAAAAGGACCTGAAACACATGAAGAATAAGCCACATGATTTATAAATGAGATCAATAAAAATAAAACCATTCAATCTTGAAGAATTAATGAGAACTCAGGGTCAAGAAACCACAAGCAACAGAACTATGTTTGGAAGAAGTCTAATGAGTAGACCAAGTCATAGCAAACGAAATAAATTTGAATCAACATCACCTCTTTTTTCCCAAATTAGTTGGGGTAGCGAAATAAATTTGAATAAAATCACTCCTCACAAAACCTCAAATAGTGAGGGTGGGGTGAAGACAATCCTTATACTCAGTCTTACCTTTAAATATTTGCAAAAAAACTGTTAGTTTTTTGGATTTAAATCTACATGACCCTTTAGACACAAACCAGCAGTTTTACCACTACTTCAAATGAAATAAATTTGAATAATGGGGAAAAATGAATAAGAAAGAGATTAACATTGTAAGCAATCACAAACCATTTGCGATTACATTTCGATCTTCTTCAACCTAAAATGTATCAAAACCAAAATGGCAAAAGTGAAAATTGACTAGTTACCCTTACCATGCTCATATACAAAGCCATCGAAGCTAGAGCACCCTGGTCCACCATTAAGCCATAGAACCACTGGGTCCTTAGATGGTTTACCTTCAGATACAACGAAGTAGTAATACAAGTCCCTTCCATGACTTTCATCCACAGTCACATACCTGAAATGTCAAAAACCAAGACCATTGAATCAGAAATCTTGCAATTCTTCCATTAGGTAATGTGTCAATGCATATGAAACAAGATAAGTAAAAAAATAAAGAACAAAAACCAGAATTTGATATAGCCAGTGCAGAAATTGCATAGATAATTAGATATAGTATAATATGATGCACGGACACGGACACAAGACACGATACGCCAACACGTTAATTCTAAAAAATATCCACACGTTGTGACACGTTTTGATATTAAATAAAATTTTTAATATATATAATATAATTTATATTTAATACATATAAGTCATATAACCAATCAAATATTTAAATTCCATAATATAAATATAAATATAAATAATTTTTTCGTACTTTGTTAATTTTTAATGTCAAATTTTATAACAGAAAAAAATTAATTTATAAATTATTTCTTTTATATTTAGTTAACAAAATAAAATTAAGATTAAAAAAAAAAAAAACGTGTCCGAGCGTGTCCTCAAATGTAGACCGCGTGTCCCCAAATATTGACCGCGTGTCGGAAAGTGTCGAAGAGTTGACCGCGTGTCCCCAAATATTGACTGCGAGTCGGAGCGTGTCCGTGTCGGACATGCGTCCGACACACAAATTTTAAAAAAATTTACGTGTCCGTGCATATGAGCTCAACATAACAATATATAAAGGTAATAAGGATTTTCCTCGTCCCTTTTCTCATTGGTCAGGTTTAGTGCAAAGTGATTTTTTTTTATACTCAACATAAAAAAGTCACTTCTTATTAAATTCGATTAGGATGGGTGACAACAATTCTTATACGCAATCTTATTAACACAAAAATTATTTTCTGGATTCGAACCTTGGTTACAAAGACAAAATAACAAAAACAAATTAAAAATAAAAAGGCAGAATTTGTTTAAGGACAAACTAAATAGCAATTGCAGGAATAAGAATTGAAGTGGAATTGGATATAGAAATAGCATACCCAGCATAGTGCCTGGAAGGTAGAGTGCCATTGAAGCCTGGAACATTGGTTATAAGAGACTTTTCAGGTGCTGATTGGGTCAGCACAAAGCTCAAAGAAATGTGGATTAAGATAAAGTAGAAGTAGAACATTTTAGCCATCTAGGGACCTCACTCCTAAAATAAAAAAGAATTGTTTATCAAGACAGTGACAACTTGATACCATTTTATAGTTGAAAGATTCTGAATATATAATTATACAATGATGGTTCTACCTTTTTCTACTTTTAACTTAAAAGCAGAGATAGAACCAGATGAGGAATAGAGGGAATTGAGATATCAAAGTCAAAGTTCCATGAAAGCTTAACATTTAATATAATTAACACGAGGCCTATGTATGAACAAATCAAATAGCATCCAACGGCTAGGACATAATTAGCATTCAGTTACATTTGAATAAAAGATTAATGAAATTTGAATATTGAAACATTGTTTGAATTTTTAAACAAGGAATTAATCGATTAAAATT
This sequence comes from Gastrolobium bilobum, assembly GCF_033153095.1. NCBI lineage: Eukaryota > Viridiplantae > Streptophyta > Magnoliopsida > Fabales > Fabaceae > Gastrolobium > Gastrolobium bilobum. The sequence continues at coordinate 76,121 of NW_026900138.1, forward strand.
TATGATTTCACTTGATTTTTATAATTTCAAAAGACAAAAAATCAATCTGCATTGATGAGATAGATTTTAAAAATGAATAAATCAAACAAGAATCAAATGAAATAATTAATGCAATTCAAAGAATTAATGCAATTCAATACAAAATAAATAGAAAAAACATAAATCCATTGCAATTTATACATTAAATTAATTTGAGATAAAGTCAAATCTAAAATGGGAAAGATATCTACAATTAATAAGGGTCAAAAAATTAATGTGTAAAATGAATTGTATCGTACGATTATGGATATAAAAATGATAAATTTTAAGATTTACAGTATTTAAAATGTATATAATAGCTTTTTTTATATTGCTAAAACGAATATAAATATAAATAACAGCTTGCAAGATATACATATATGAATGTTCACTTTTCTATACTTTTGTTTGTCAATGTCACATAACATAAAATTAATTATTGCATGTATGTAAAATATAAGAATTCACGGCAGAAAACATGTATTTTTTTTTTTTTTGGTATCCTAGCTAGGACAGACCCCACGCTGGCTAAATACAGCAAATAAATACCAGTGGCGGGGTCAAAAAACACGAAAATCATCTCGATCTTGATTTCCATAAAACATGCAAAATATTAAATTGAATTTACAGTGACAAAACAAAATAATTAGTGCAATTAGGTAAGAACTATATATAACAAACTTAATCGAATTACTATTTAGACTAAATTAATTCAAGACAAAATCAGTTATAAACAGAAAAATATCTACAATTATTAAGTTCCTAAAAATTAAAATATGAAATGAATTATGGCGCAAAATTGTGGACACTCTAGTTATATATATACTTAAGGACACAATCATTTCATACCATTATGAATTACACTCTTAATTTTGATCATTGAATTTTATTTATATCTGATGATTATAATTTATTGATTATATCTAATGATTGTGTGTTAATCCTTACCTACGTGTTTAGTTTCTTGCAAATATTAAAATAATTTAATATTTTGGTTACATAAAATTTAGACACTCTTAAGGAAATTTATTAAGGAATATTTAATTATTTTTATACTTCTCCTTTTACGTTTCCTTTCTCCATTAAATAAAATGAGAGAGAGATCCACATCAAAAATAAAAAATAAAAAGTTTATAAAAAAAAACGAGAGAGAGTCTAAGTCAACCGATCGAGTGCATTATTTAGTATCTTTTAACATAGGCATAATTATTAAAGTTAGTTAATAATTTCCATTTTTTGCATTTGTGCTGACAAAACAAAAAGTATGTACAAAAAATTATACTATTATGTTAGGGATATTTGTATTCGTGTCATGTTTGTGTGAACCCATAATTGATTTGTTTAAATTAAATACTTACATAATTACTTATTTATCTCATTTTTAATAAATAATTCAAAATTGTTAAATGATTTTCATTCAAATTATGTTAGTGTCAAGAATTTTGACACAAATAGTTTACCAGTGTCATGTTGGTGTCAAAGACATTTTATAATAAAAGTTTTGTGTGTGAGCAGATTGATTAAAGTTATGAAATTAGGAATAAATAAATAAAAATTCTTCGCTGAGTTATTGATGCGGGTGATAGAAAAAAAATGAACAAAAGAAATGATTATGATATTCTGTTATGAAAAAATACAGCAATAAGAGTTCCCTTTACTTATACTATGACTCTCCTTTATTACATGCATTGAACCTCTCAACTCTCGCCCTTTTAACTAACGTAACAACCTTCCTATTATTACGGAACTAACTCTTCTCATGCAAAATCCTTCATCCACAGTGGAGGCTTCAGCTGACGACCCAAACTGGTCCTCGTTTGTATCCTTGTATCCTTATCACGTTCCAATACTGCATCATTAACACCCCCCCCCCCCCCTCTCCCAAAATAAGAGGGACCTTGTCCGCAAGGTCAAGAGAAGGATGTGCCTTCTTAAGATCACATTCAAATTCCCAAGAGACATCTTCAGGAACTGTGTGAGACCATTGAATTAAAAACTAGTTCTGTTGTCTATGTTGACCTACCCAACGAGAAGCCAAAACTGCCATAGGCTCCTGCACTGGTCTATTATCCACGCTATCAATTGGCAACTCAGCTGGAACTGGTGTGTCAGTCCCATGAAACTTCTTCAACACAGAAACATGGAAAGTTGGGTGAATTTTACAACCCACGGGCAACTTCTAATGATAAGCAACTGGGCTAAGCATTGCAGCTATTGGAAATGGCCCAAAGAATCTCTTGGCAAGCTTGTGATTAGAGCGACGAACCACAGAAACTTGTCGATAGGGTTGAAGTTTCAGCAAAACCATATCTCCTACTTGAAAAGAACGATCCACCCTATGGTTATCAGCAAGAAGCTTCATACGCTACTGGGCACGAAGCAAGCTATTCTTAAGTGCACACATCAACTCATTTCTCTCTATTAAGGCAGCATCCAAAGCTTCAACAGGTGCCAATCCTCGCAGGTAAAAAGGAAACGAAGGTGGAGGCTTACCATACAATGCTTGGAACGGAGACATGCGAATGGAAGAATGTACTACTGTGTTATAATGCAATTCAGCCCATGACAAAAGCTGAAACCAAATGATATTCTTTTCGTGATAGTAAGATCTCAGATACTGCTCAAGGTAGCGATTGGTAACCTCAGTTTGCTCATCCTGTTTGGGGATGATACGCAGAACTCTTCTTCAACTTGGTACCACTCAATGCAAACATTTGCTGCCAGAAATGACTCAAAAAAATGTTGTCATGTTCAGAGACTAGTGACCTGGGAAAGCCGTGGAGCTTAACAACCAAATCAACAAACAATTGGGCAGCCATAACAACAGTGAACTTTGTTGGCAATGCACCAAAATGTGCATACTTGGTAAGTCTATCAACAACTACCAAAATAACTGAGAACCCTCGAGACAATGGAAGACCAACAATGAAGTCAAGAGTCAAGTCTTCAAAGGCTTCTTCTGGAATAGGGAGAGGCTGTAACAAGCCCGCTAGAGCAGTATTCACGGGTTTAATTGCTTGACAAATAGCACATTGACGCACAAAATTACGTACTTCTGTTTTCATATTGGTCCAAAAGAAATTAGCAGATAAACATAACAAAGTACGTAAATAACCAGCATGGCCTCCAACAAATGAACAATGGGCCTCATGTAACAAAGTTGGTTTAAGACAGAAGTTGAGCTTAACAGAAAGAGTTTCCCATGGAACAAAATACCATCCTTACAAGAAATTAAGGAATGAACCTGTTGCCCTTGTGAGAGACGCTGAGAATTTCGAGCAGCTCTGGGGACTATTTATTTTCTTCTTTAATTTGCTCCAACATTGCAAAAGATGGTTCAGAAAGTGCCACACATCAAGAAGCTGCCACCGAAGGTTCATGTTGTCGTGATAACCAATCTGCTACCACGTTCGAAGGACCAGGTTTATACTCCACAGTGAAAGAATACCCCATGAGCTTTGAAACATGTTTCTATTGTTCTGGTGTTTGAATGGTCTGAGAAAGTATTTCTCTAAGACTTTGATGATCAATGCGAATTACAAAGGGAGAACACAACATATAAGGTCTCAATTTCTTAAGAGCTTCTACTACAGCATAAAGCTCCATGACATATGTACTTGCAGCTGCCATCCTAGGACCCAATTTTCTGCTGAAATATGAAATGGGTTTACCTTGCTGAAGCAAAACTGCTCCAATACCTGAGGATGATGCGTCTGATTCCACCACAAAAGGTAATGAAAAATCAGGCAAGGCTAGGATAGGTGTGGAAGACATGGCTTCCTTAAGGGATGGAAATGCTAGTTGGCTTCTTCAGACCAAGTGAACTTCTCTGAGCTTAATAAATCTATTAAGGGTGCTGCAATCGTTGCATATCCACGTACAAAGCGACGATAATAGCCTGTTAAGCCAAGAAAGGCACGCAACCTGTAACATCCTGTTGTACACCGATATTGTTAACATTAATTATGATATTAAGCGTAGTTACAATCACAACAATTCATTTATAAAAATGCGAGTAAACTTTTTCCGTTTTATTACGCGAGCATTTAAAACAATAAAAAGCGTAATAAATAAAAGTTGTGACCGTAACTGTAAACTCTTTGCGGAATAATTATTTAAACTATCTATATATCATAAAATACTTCTCTCAAGTCACTAAGGGGTTCCCATAAACCCACTTAGCTAAAATCTCACTTTTATGTTTTCTACCTATCCGAACATGGTTCGGTCTTTTAATTACTGCGGACAAACCGCATGCCGAAAAACCCTTATCTTTTAGTATGTTATTCTAGACTTAATTACCTTTCTAAGAAGCTATCACACGAGTCATAAATTTCTCGTTTACTTTGGATATCGCCGTTTGAAATTGGATAAGCAAATCTGCCAGCCAACCTCAAACCGGCTCCAAACAGCCTTCACTCTATCAATTATTCTGGAAAATTCACTCAACCAATTGCTCTCAAATTTTTATACAGTAAATTAGACACCACAAGTTTCAATTTGACATATCATGCACCTAATTTGACCAAGAAACGAAGCGGTAATAAATTTCCCAGACTCGCACCAGAACAGCCACAAGTGCAGTGGCCATATGAGCAGTCCGTGCTCTCTGCCTTCTACAGGCCGATGTGTAATCCATAAAATTCTCAAATTTTAACACAAGGTAGAGGACATCACAAGATTTAAAATAGCGTATGGCACGTCCCTATCGGACTTCTGTGGAGGGAGATATGCTCTCCCAAAGTTAAACTAAATTCTGCCAATTTCTAGAAATTTTCACCAGAAATCATATTTCCTAGTCCTATATATCATTTATAACTTATATCCAAACCTAGAGCTCAAAATTCATTCGGCACACTTTACGGTGCAACTGTACCGCAGTATTTTTACCCGGTAAAAATACTATTCACCAAATTTTCAGAAACTTGCCTAACCACTCAATTTTTCGTTCTGAATCCATTTCTATGGTTATTTTTATCATTTGAGATCTCCTACTCAATTTTACCTTTCTAGGGTTACGTGTTCGGCTAATTACCGTTTTACCCTTCCTTTGTATTTTGGCCTTAATTTCAGGATTTTCACTAATCCTACCCTTTAATCCTTATTTTCATATATAATTATACGTTTTAGAAATACGAGGTGTTATATTCACCCCTCCTTTTTGAAATTTTGTCCACAAAATTAGCATTGTACCGGTCCACTAACTCGGATCTAGCCGGAGAATCTCGTTCTTCCGCTCTCAAGTAGCCTCCTCAGGTGTGCGCCTCTATCATTTTACTTTCGTCACAGGCATAACCTCATTTTTGTAGTATCCATCGTTCCTCAATCCTTCACAAATACTTGTCAATTCCGGTGACATGACTTTTTAATTTACTATATTTAAATTTTCCATAAGCGACTGTTGCAGTTTCACTAATCGATAGGTAATAATATAGCTATATTACAATTTTGTCTGTCGAACCTCACTTCATTTTCATCTTTATCTATTTATCTGACCCAAGGTCATACGTAACAACCTCAAACGGTTTCCAAGTATATTTATCGGTTATTTGTCTGAATATTTTAACTCACTATTTTCTTAACAGTTCAATCCTTTGGCTACCAATATTGTTTCAACGATACACCAGGATACCTGTCCTTTCCACTGATAATACTGATCTTACAATTTCATTGACGTCTTAGCGTTTCCACTAAGCATATACCTTCTAATTTTAACGACACCTTACAGTATCCTATAATCCCAACTCACAGTGAAATCTATTCTTATATCCTTTACTTTACTTTATCACATGTCTCCACATCTTCTTAAATAATTACCATTATATTTTCTCTTAGTGATACAGGGATTAACAACCCTCTTCATAGTTCATACTTTCTGTCAGTCATTTCAAGGCCTTCACCCACAATTTCATTCATGAATCTTTCCATTTACAACGTCATATTTATAATTTCCACTCAATGTTACTCTATTTATCACTTAGCCATCTCAACTCTATCAACTTAACCATCTCAAATCCTAAACACAACATCCATCAATGACTTCTGCATCAAAGGCCTCCTGCCTAATACTTTCACCAACTAAGCAATTTTATTTATCATTCAATGCCAAGGTTGTAAATTAAACATATTTTCCACTTATTATACCTCAATTTCGTAATCATCGACATTTGATCATGGTTGTTCATCTCAATATACTATATCATATATTTTTTTATAAGTCCCATCACACTGGGATTTTCCAATATAACTGTTTAATCATCTGGAACTAATTTCCTCCTTAAATCAATTTCTAAGATTCTATCCATATATTGGATCTCCCCAAGGATTTTCCAATATAACTGTTTAATCATCTGGAACTAATTTCCTCCTTAAATCAATTTCTAAGATTCTATCCATATATTGGATCTCCCCAAGGATACATCTCTCCCACCAAGCATGTATAATCATATAATATTCTACGTTACTCTACTGAGTTATCAACCTTTTTTCCAACCGAGCACAATTTAAGCTACTAGTTATCATTACTTGACTTCGTCACAACTAACTTCTCATTGAGAGCCATCAGTCCATCATCTTAACTTAACATCTCATCATCACAAGCCTTCCTAGAAGACATTTACTCAATCCATCAGTACTAAACAATTTACTATTCCTTTCACATAGGGTGAGAATCCCACGAACCTCACATTTTTCGTAAAACCCAAAATTTCTGTCACCATACTTGGTGCACACATGTAGACCACTGAGTGATCCGAAACCACATCTCAAATTACCTTCTCATGATTCCTCACATATTATATCCAATTTGATATATTATTGTTCACTTAAAATTACCTGATATTACATCTTGCGTTCTTCACACGGTAGAATCCCCGTTGTGCATTAACATAAGGCATCTCAACTATACTAGCAGTTACATCAATGCGGGATACTTCCTTGTATCTAAGTCCTTATAGAAGATAATAATAGTCTCCGGGAACATAATCCGCGCAGAAATAACAAGAGTCTCCGGGAACATAATCCGCACGGAGATAGCCATACACTCCGGGCACAAGCCGCACAAAGATATCCATACTCTCCGGGCACATAATCCGCACAGAGATAGTAATATCAAGCCATATAATGTGCACCCAGTACACAGAGGAATTCATATTTACAACATATTTGTATATAACGACCAAATGTGTACCCAATACACTCCAGATCACACATGGACCCCGTCCATTTGGTGTCTGTATCATATCCGTGTATAACGGAAAAATGTGTTTGGTATATTTAGAGTACTCAAGTTGTGGTATATTCACATAGGACTACCCCCAATAATAATAGTAGTAGTGGTATAATATAAACATATTACATATAGGAAAATTCATTATAACTTCCTCGTTTAATTCTTCTCACCGATAGTTTAATTTCACTTTGGTTAATCCTCTGACATGGTTTATCACATAGTCACTATTACAAGAATTCATATTCTCCTCATAATTTTGTACATATTTCTTAACTCTTAATAGTTCCTTCTATCATGTTACGGTTCAAATCCATGGTCCATTATTTCTTGCTCGTTACTCCCCTTGGTGGTTATAGAATATCCATTACGTTTCAAACATCATCACTCTATTTATCGATTCTTCAATACGTTACAAGGAATGCCATCATTTACTGGTTCACGCAATCTGCACATAAAGGCCATCCAATGAGTTTCACTTACAACAATGTCCACCTGGGACTCCCAAGAGTCATACCTCTTAGGATCCAATCCCCAAAGGGAAGCCCAGAACAATTTCACGGTCACAACATCTGCGTACCGGCACTCAGGTCCACTCGAGGTATATATATATACTGGCAGTTACACCATCACAAGACCATTGTCCATTTATCCTTTCAAGATGTAGACTGACAATCAGTCCATTAAGTATAACCCACATATCCTTTACTAATATCCTTTGTCATTGAAGTTTATCCAATGACATATAAGCCTACTCAATGGCTTGTAGGCCTAATATGTTCCTAGACATAAGATCTAATGGGTACTTCCAAGGGTATCCTTTAACTATAATTCTACTCTTTGGTCTACACTACTTGACAATCCACACAGTGCATTGCTACAGGGAAAGTCCCACCCCCACTACCAGGAGACCATAACTATATGTATAAATACTATATCACATCATATTATTTTCTCCTAAATCCATCTCAATTATCAAATTATTTCGCAAGCACACTACTTTTAGTAGTATATATACACCACTGGATCCTAATTTCTTATATTATTCTCATTACTATTTTACATACGATTTTATCATTCAACCGCCCTAACCATTTACCAATGGCAATTCTGTCAATTAGAACCGACATCCATTAACTACAATAGTGTCTTCATTGTACATTTATCTTGTGTCATCCATGGCGATTCTCTCCACTTCTTTCTTATACACATAATACATCGTCAGTTCCTCTCACCTATATTTAATCAATACTATATCCTTATGGATTTCAATTCCCTATTTTAATATATCTCAAATTAACACATAACTAATATAATCATTCCAAGTGGTCACCTCTCTCACGTTCAAATTTCAAATGTTCAATTCATTCCTCTACATTAACCACCTCATTTCATTCAAGTGTACGCCCTCCTATCAGGGACTTATAACTTTCTAGTAAAACTTCAAAATATTCAAGCTCGTACCTAAGCATACATGTTCATATTTTCCAGTAATTCATCAGGTTCCAAGTCACTCACCTTAATGAAGTCAATTCACCAATTCCACCTGTACATAATTGTTTTACTAACACTACACATATATATAGGAGGTTTACCAATACTATCTTCATGCTATAAACCCATCTCAATTATATTTACTATTCACAATACCACAAATTTCACCTACGATAAAACTGTATATAAAATAAGTTTGTTTACAAATTTTACTTATGATAAAACTTTGTAAATTTCATCTAAAATGTCAGACAAAACATCTAAGTTTTTTTTCCTTAAGTCCCCTAATATTCATATTTTACTTACTGCCATCTCTGTCCATGGAGCAGTCAACACTGCAGCCACAACATCAGGCTAAGGACTTACATTTGGTGCTCCAGGGTTGCCACGTAGGCTTCTTATGATGACCACACATGTAACACAAAGGAATGGGTTGATCAGACCCACACTAAGGAATCACATATGCAATAATCAATAAGAGTCTACATACAACTATACAACACTTAACACAATCATACAAAATCAGAGTTCCCTAGTAAAACTGCTTTGATACCATAAAATGTAACAGCCCATTGTACACCGGTATTGTTAACATTAATTATGATATTAAGTGCAGTTACAATCACAACAATTCAATGCGAGTAAACTTTTTCCGTTTTATTATGCGAGCATTTAAAACAATAAAAAATGTAATAAATAAAAGCTGTGACCGTAACTGTAAACTCTTTGCGAAATAATTATTTAAACTATCTATATATCATAAAATACTTCTCTCAAGTCACTAAGGGATTCCCATAAACCCACTTAGCTAAAATCTCACTTTTACGTTTTCTACCTATCCGAACATGGTTAGGTCTTTTAATTACTGCGGACAAAATGCATGCCGCGAACCCCTCATCTTTTAGTATCAAGGGACATGGTTCGGTGTTTTAATATCATGCACCTAATTTGACCAAGAAAAAAGCAGGAATAAATTTCCCAGACTCGCACCAGAACAGCCACAAGTGTAGTGGCCATATGAGAAGTCCGTGCTCTCTGCCTTTTACAGGCCGACGTGAAACCTATAAAACTCTCAAATTTTAACACAAGGTAGAGGACATCACAAGCTTTAAAACGACGTATGGCACGTCCCTATCGGACTTTTGTGGAGGGAGATATGCTCTCCCAAAGTTCATCAAAATTCTGCCAATTTCACCAGAAATCATATTTTCTAGTCCTATATACCATTTATAACTTATATCCAAACCTAGCGCTCAAAATTCATTTGGCACGTTTTACGGTGCAACTGTACTGCAGTATTTTTACCCGGTAAAAATACTATTCACCAAATTTCCAGAAACTTGCCTAACCACTCAATTTTTCGTTCTGAATCCATTTTCAGGGTTATTTTTATCATTTGAGACCTCCTACTCAATTTTACCTTCCTAGGGTTACGTGTTTGGCTAATTACTGTTTTACCTTTCCTTTGTATTTTGGCCTTAATTTCAAGATTTTCACTAATCCTACCCTTTAATCCTTATTTTCATATATAATTATACGTTTTAGAAATACGAGGTGTTATACAACCGTTTTATGGAAGTTGGTTGAGCCCACTGCATCATAGCTGCCACTTTCTTTGGATCAGTTTTAACACCAGAGGCATTCACAACATGGTTCAAATAATCGATTTCAGATGCAGCAAAGGAGCACTTGCTCAGTTTAACGTAAAACTGATGTTGTTGTAGACAAGATAAAGTCATCTCCAAATGCTTAACATGGTCAGCAATAGATCTGCTAAAAACAAGAATATCATAAAAAAAACAATTATAAATTTTCTGAGAAAGGGGCGGAAAATACTGTTCATGGCAGATTGAAACGTTGATGGAGCGTTAGTTAACCCGAATGGCATCACTATAAATTCATAGTGACCATCGTGGGTTTGAAATGCAGTCTTGAAAATATATGCCTCATGTACACATATTTGATGATAACCCGCACGAAGGTCAAGCTTGGAGAAGACAGCAGCATGACAAAGCTCATCAAGCAATTCATCTATGGTAGGAATTGGAAAGCAATCACGAACAGTAATGGCATTTAGTGCTCTGTAGTCAATACACCTACGCCAAGAACCATCATTCTTCTTTACTAAGAGCACTAGTGAAGAGTATGGACTTTTACTCGGTTGAATATACCCTGCAACTAACAGCTCTTTGACTTGGCGTTTGATTTCATATTAAACATACATATGACAGTAGCACAGCTAAATAAATGCGGAAGCTAATTTTTTCTTTTCAATTATGACGTCATCATTATTAACCAAGTTGATTACTTAATTCTTTTACAAAATAATGCCTGTATGTAAATTGCAATAATATAACTAATTGAATAACCTCATATATAAATGTGTATCTAATCACGGATCTACAACATGTAGTCCAGACAAAATCCTGATACATTATACAACTCATGTCTAAATAAACATAGCATAATCAATGTGGCATGGACAACCCCCATGCTCACCAAATAAGTCAACAAAGCCCAATAAAGTCTCAGCTCAATAAGCAATATAATAAAACTAAAACACGGTCAACACCCAAGCATATCAGCACAAACAACATGCATATCAACTCAGCTACAGCCTCTTGCCACCAGAGGTCTCAACCCTTGAGGTACATGTACCTGAAATGTGCCCCAACACGGGGTGAGATCTATAAAAAGAAATCTCAGTAAGACAAGGGGTCCTCAAGGATCTTTCCACCCCAAGCTCACTTACATGTGCAATATAAGTTCAAAAGCAGTATAACAATATCATTTCCAAAATCTGTGCAGTGCAACATATAATCATGTCATGTGTGTAAACATCCTACTGGCCAGAGAATAAACATGCAAGAATTACATACGTCTACAACCTACAGTACAAGGAACACCTCTTGTACCTCACCCACAAAATCACCATCTTGTATGTCTCCACATACTCAGGTTTACCGTCAAGGTGGAACACCACATACATGTCATAAGGTACTTGCACTTAACAGCTCAATAACATTTCAATAATCATTCCATATTTTCACAAAAACACAGCATGCAAATAACTATCCCTCCATGAGGTATGGTGGAACCAAAATGGGCAAAACCGAGGACACGAAAGCCTACCTTGCAAGCTAACAATCCAACTCAAGAATCCACACCAGCCCAAGGTCCACAAACAGCACAATCACAATCTGTTTAGACCACTAATCATATCAACATTCATAATCTAAAAGTTCATGACATAATAACAACGTTTCTTTTTTTGTTTCATGTCATTAGGCTTCTCCCAAAGCCATAAGCCCTTAATCCAAGTAATTCTGATTTAGTTAAATTATTACAGAGGTTCAACTTAACCAATCATGGGTCCACAAACCCAATATACCATTCTGTATGAACAGAACAGTCACCAACTCGAAATTCCCAGAATATCCGGATATATGTCGGGGCCATATCTGGATATCATATCCGGATATGAATATCCAAATATACCAACCCCATATTCGGATATCAATATCTGGATATCATATCCAGATATCAATATCCAGATATTTCGCGATAGAATGCGGTTTCTGCATTTCACGAAGATATCCCTCCAAGGTTCCATTTTTAACACATATATACGTTAAAGCATGCATCTTTAAACCCATTTAGACCAGTTATCACATTAGCTACTTAATCCTATCATTTTTTATGTCAAGACTTGATCTTTAACAAAGAAATTCATGACCAAAGGTGAGGAACATACCCCAAAGGCTCAAAACAAAAGCTATATGTGCTCTTGGAGCTCACAAAACAGTCTCAAGGTTCTGACTTCAAAGGGCCACAAAAATGGCTATCAAGCAAGGTCCTTTCTCTATCAAAATGGCTTCTTGAAGCCTTAAATGCCAAGACAAATGATCCCACTTCACCAACAAAGAAGAATAGTCCCAAGCCCTCCACAAACAGCAACCACCACTCAGAAAAGGGCTGACTTTCACCCTCCCGATGCACTCCACTAAGTGTTTACAAGGTTAGAGATGATGAATCTATCATAAAAGTGGTGTCTTGAGGAATTCCAAAGGAGAAGATGAAGGTGGCAAGGTGGAGGAAGGTGGCAACAGCCAAAGGATAAGAAAATCTCACGTAGAAACAATAGGAGCTAACCTAGGTCTTTGTGCCACTTGGTATTTATAGGCGGATTAAGTTTAATCCGTCAATATTAGCACTAATAGCTTCGCTAATATTTTTAATCCCAAACTTCATATTCTGAACCTAGCCATTTTTCTAGGATTTGTCATATTTTTATTATAATTTTCGCAGTACTTTGTCGGTACACGTTTTCACGCAGCCGGTATCAGTCCTGACACCAGTTCCCATTATTTGACTCCAAACTTGTCATACCAGTCCTATATATTATTCTAGAAATATTCATACACTTATTATAATTTTTCGGGATACTTCATCGGTACATACTTATACCGTGAAGCAGAACCGATATCTGCACTTTTCGTCAGAAAAGCGACTTTCAGCATGATTAAGCCCTTATATTAATTATGCAAGTCTTCCCATACTTATTCTACGTCAATTATGGAATTATTTCATAAAATCATATTAAATTAATATAATTCCAAATTTAACGGTGCAGGTTCTTACAATAACCCGCTTGGAGGTCAAGCTTGGAGAAGACAACAGCATGACAAAGCTCATCAAGCAATTCATCTATGGTAGGAATTGGAAAGCAATCAAGAATAGTAATGGCATTTAGTGCTCTGTAGTCAATACACATACGCCAAGAACCATCATTCTTCTTTACTAAGAGCACTGGTGAAGAGTATGGACTCTTACTCGGTTGAATATACCCTGCAACTAACAGCTCTTTGACTTGGCGTTTGATTTCAGCTTTTTGAAAGTGAGGATACCTATATGGTTTCACAGTAATAGGTTTTGAGCCTTCAAATAAGTGGATTGAGTGATCAATGCCACGGAAGGGTGGTAACACCTCAGGGACTGCAAAGACCGTATGAAACTTGTTCAAGACTTGCCAAATCTCAGCAAGAATCAATAGTTGCAATGCCAAAATATCAGCAGGAACTTGATTCTCTGATACAGTAGTTGAAGACAAGGCAAAACAACTTGGGGAAGATTGTTGAAGCATTAGGCAAGCTGATAACTGAACCTTCTCTTTGTTGACATTGAATTCCATAGATAGGTTAGCATAATCATGCGTCACCTTACCTAATGATTCTAGCCAAGGCATGCCGAGTATACTTTGGAGCTCTTTCAAGTCAAGAACCCAAAGATCCACACAAAATTTAAAGCCTTGAATAGACAAAGAAATAGCAACAAATTTAGTATCACATAACATGAAATCTCCATTACCCAAAATTACCTTCATGCTGCGAGAATGTGAAAATGAAAGGCCCACCAGTAGGACTAATTGCTTTTGCACAAAATTATGAGAGCTGCCAGAGTCCACCATCACGTATATCTCCTTATCACCCACTGTTGCTTCAAACTGCAGCAACTTTGGCATTGAATTCATAGTTAAAGCATTCAGAACAGCTTCATGTAAAGGTTGTGAAGCGTCATGTGGTTGCTAAACGATAACTTCTTCATGCTCTTCAGTTATTTCCTCTGCCTCTCCCATTAACAGCAACATTTTGGATTTACATTTATGGCCCAATGACCATTTCTCATCGCAAGTGTAACAGAGGCCAAGTTCTCTTTTCTTTTTTAACTTTTCTGGAGGTAATATTTTTATTGGTAAGGTTTGTGGTGCTTGATGGGACGAAAATTCGTTCCCATCTAAGCCCATTTTGATGGCAAAAAACTATATGTTCCCTCATCTGATGAGCAACTTTAGCACTAAAAGCACATGTTTAATATCTTTATGAAAAAAACACAGTGCGGAACGGATGGTGACGTAATCCTTTGGAAAATATATAAAAAGGGGAACAGATTAGGAACATTAAATACACCTGCTTCACTCACTCAATCTCCCTGACCACTTTTCAGGAAACGTTGAAAAGAAGTTTCCATAAAGCATAAGCGGAGCAGCAATCAAGCAAGACAAAACGTGCGCAACAGAGAATAAACGGTTCTTATTGGCTAAAGAGGAAAGCAAGGCATGGGGATGATCAAAGGAAAGACAAATCTCAAAAATAACTGTTCCATCCAGCCACTTGCGCCCCTCAAAGCACTGTTCACACCGTCTCTTTCATGCAGTCAAGAAAACAACTCCAAGGAAATTACCCACTTTGCCATTCACTCTTCTGCTATAAAAAGGATGTCTCAGCACGAAGAACATTATCGAATTTCTTAAGAAGAGATCACTTAGTTTATTTTGTAGTTTTTCTTTTGTATAGTTTTAGTTGTAGTTAAGTAACAACACTTCTTCTCTATTCTGTATCACCCACTTGAGACTCCTCACGAGCAACAACCATATTCTCCACTTTCTCTTTTGTTGTAGCCTAAGTTGTTTCCATTTAAATATAAGTGTTATTTCTCTCCTTTTCACTCGTTATCTGTGAACTGGATCTCGGGTCTATGGGATTTCAGTTTGGAATAATTATGTTTAAAGTAGTAGCCATGGGATAAACTATCTGTGGAACGGAAAAACTGCAAAGTTCTTAAAGAATTATTTTCAAAAATTTTGTACTGAGCTTTTGTATTTCTCTGGTTAAGTAAGCTATATTTATTGTGTATCAATGGAAATTGAACACATACTGAGAAAGGAACTTCCATAAGGAAGGGATTTCAGACAGCTTAACCAGAGGGGGAAGGCAGTGTTGTGGAAACGTCGCCTTAGGAATAAGGGACCACCTCGTGCATTTAAAGGTCCTCGTGCATTTAAGGGACCATTCTGGCGCCAACTAGCGCCAATTCTCTGGCATTTGTACTGTGATACGTCTGTGCGTGTGGAGTTGCGTGAACAGGCTTTTTCTAATTTGTAATTTTCACTCCTCTTTTTCCTGTAAAAACACAACCAAAAGGTGAATATTATTGACATAGAAAGAATCAATATAAATAGCAAATATGTATTTAAATTGCTCTCTTATGACCCAATTCTTATCAATTTTAACATGGAAAAACCACACTTGCCAGAGGCACATCATACTCCACCTCCCAACTATTTCCAACTGCCCGTGCCAAGGGTACATTGAAAGCAAAGAAGTCCTACGGTTCGCACTGGAAGTAAAGAACTTGATCACCATTAGTGATCCTGTTTACGCAAAAGGAGCCCTCTGCAAGGGAAGTCTGAAGGATGAGGCCAGATTCTGATCTCTTTTTGCTAACACCAACCCCACCCCCTCCACTCATGATGCCACTGTCAAGTGGGCATTACAGGTCCGACTCTACTGCTTCATGAAGAACATTCTTTTTGATGCAGTACCTCTCATATATAGCAGCCTGAAGAAAGAGATCAGGAAGACTACCGTCTGCCTTCCCTGCCAGATCACAAAGCTCTGTCTTAGAGCTGAAGTAAAAACTTATGAGGATGAAGACCTAGTGTTGGGGTCTGTCATCGATTTCAAAACATGGAATTTTCTGAGGACTACTTACATTAAGACAAATATTCCATATCCTGAAGGTTACGACGTCAGACGTGACGTTGTTGATGATGGTGAAGAGGGCCCTGAGGCCCCAAAGAAGAAAACCACGAAGGCCACCCCTTCAAAATCAACAACCACTTCTGCCTACATCCAGGCAAGAAGAATTGTTCCCCCTCCCACCAAGGTGAAGAAGGAAGCCCCTGTTGCTACTAAGAGCAAACAGGGCAAAAAGAAATCCCCTGCCAAAGCTCCCCCTAGAAAGGGGGAACGTTCCAGTCAGAAGCTGAAGAGATCCTTCAGCAGCACCAAAAGGCCAGAGGGAGCATCCTCTGAGAAGCCCATCACCCTCTCTGACAAGGAGGAGAACAGTGAAGACAATGAGCCTATTGCAAAAAGGCTGAAAACAGGAGGAACGTCAAAACCTACATCAGCTGCTAGGGAGACCTACCCAAGTAGCTTTGCTACTCCTGAGTCTTTTGACGTTCCGTCCCCTCCACCATCACCTGCTCATTCTTCACCACCACCAAGAATACAACAACCCTCTCATAGGCAACAACAAGGAGAGGGAATAAAAGAAACAAATGCAGCACCTGCTGTAGAAGAACAGGTGGTTGAGCAAGAATCTCAGCCACAAAAGAAACTAGACAAAGGAAAGGGGATTCTGGTTGAATCCCTTAAAAAGAAAAAGTCAACTGCTCCAAGGAAAATCAGTCTGGGAGGGCCCCTATCTTGCCCCATTATCTGTCCTAATACAACTGGGGACGAGGCCTTTGGTAGGGCTCTAGCAGAAGAGGAGGGCTTGGAAGCTCCTCCACTGATGGAGGAACAAACTACAACAGCCCTCTCTTCCTCAAAAATTCAGGAGGTTGCAGTCAGGCAAGCACCTGAAGAACCTCCAACTTCTGGCAACAACAACAACCAGAAAGAGAAACCATCCTCCCCCATCCCATCAATCCCTCTTGCATCAAGGATACAATCTCAGATAAGGATTGCTGAGATCTTTGAAATGATGGGGAAGAAGATGGAGAAGCTTCTACCTGAAGCACCATTCGTTACTCAGCTGGAGATGACTAGCACTACTGAAGAGCTGAAGGCTCTAAGGAACGGATTGGATCAACTCTCATCTTCCTTCATCAAATTCCAGGAGCAACAGAAGGAAGACAGGGAGCAGCTCCTCAACACCATCCAGGCCAGCATCGAAAGCATCAGTGCTGCACCTTCTGCACCTACCCTTCAAGCTGTCAAGAGTGAAATCAGAAATGCTGCTGATTCCCTGAAGTTTGCGCATTCCATGCACAACACCAGAGCTGAGAAACAACTCAGAAAACTCTACCTCCAAAACACTGAAGAACTAATAGAAATCAATGAGGCTCTCAAAGCTTTTGGTACATATTTGGAGGGGAGAATCACTCAGCTGGAGAACCGGTTGTTGGATATAGAGGGACAAATAGTGCATATCGACAATGACAGGATAATGATGAGATCCACCATTGTGCACCTCACTGCTGTGATCAGTGATCTACTGAAGGATGCTGGGAAGTAGCTCCCTGAAGCTGAAGCAAGAAGATTAAGAGATCAAAAAATGCTTGGGAGAAGACCACTTACGCAGGAGGAACTAGATGCTGAAAATAATTCCGAGCTGGGCAAGAGACGTCCACAGTGAAAAGGAGACAGACCCTCCTATTTTTGTTTATTCCCCATTTATTTCTTTCTGTTAATTTCCTTTTGTTTTCTTTTCCGTTCCCTAGTGTAAAATTTTAATTTCTTTTTGAAATAGAAAAATCCTTTTTGTTCAAACTATTTGGAGCATACATTTCAGTTATATTATTGTGACGGTAAAAATTTGAATAAAAAATGGCATGAAACACAAAGTCAATGAGTAATCATTCTTATTCTTACTCTGAATTCTTGAGATAGGAAAGGTGAAATGAATTTAATCTTCAGATTTTTTGAAGGATACTGATCTGTGTGAGCAAAAACTGGTGAGGAACGAAAAATGCCAAACACTTACTCATGAAAGCGTTTTTGAGGTGTCACCACAATGAAACTTTTAAACTTGCCTTGATGTTGTAAGCACTGCTGAAGAACAGGTGAATTTCACTAACAAGGATCAACCTTCAAACACTCACCCCCTCACAACCTTCAAACACTCACCCTCTCACAACCTTCAAACACTTCAATTCCCATTCATACCGCAGCACAACCTCACACACTCATACTCATCCCTAGGTCACAGGAGCAAGGAACAAATCCAAAATGAGCAAAGAGGACAAGAAGAAAGGAAACAAAGAAAAATGGGAACAACCATTCAAAAGAATTCAGAAGAAGATACCAGAAAAGATTTCTCCAAAGGAAGAAAAGAAGGTACAAAAAGACAAAGTGTTCCCTCAAACAGAAAAGTCCAGCTCTGAAACAGAAAAATTGAAAAATGTTCCTTGACTCAAGACCTGTGACCATTCCATTTCTAAAACCCCTTATTAATCCTTTTCACAAAGATCCGTGATATGAAAGATCCCTGCACTTCATAGGAAAGCAGCAGATAAGCAAGTTTGAAGAATCACATCCAGGAATGGACAGAGAAACATGAAGCCCTGAGTGATAGTGAGACAGAAGATCAGCAGTCTTCACTCACCATGGAACGAATTCTTTTTACTTGTCACCTATGGAGAGTAGTTCATTCTTTGAAAAGATTATGATTACTCACTGGCTCAAGTTTCTGAAGTTGAGCTATTCTTTGAAATTGAGCAGCCTAAGCCATTATTTCTGAGTCGTTTGAGGATAACCAACAGTTTAGTTTTTGGGTGTTTGATGGGACGGAAATTGGTTCCCATCTAACCCCATTTTGATTGCAAAATATCATCTGTTCCCTCATCTGATGAGCAACTTTAGCACTAAAAGCACATGTTTAATATCTTTATGACAAAAACACAGTGGGGAAAGGATGGTGACGTAATCCTTTGGAAAATATATAAAAAGGGGAACGGATTAGGAACATTAAATACACCTGCTTCACTCACTCAATCTCTCTGACCACTTTTCAGGAAACGTTGAAAAGAAGTTTCCGTAAAGCATAAGCGGTGCAGCAATCAAGCAAGATGAAACGTGCACAAAAGAGAATAAACGGTTCCTATTGGCTAAAGAGGAAAGCAAGGCATGGGGATGCTCAGAAGGAAAGACAAATCTCAAAAATAATTGTCTCATCCAACCACTTGCGCCCCTCAAAGCACTGTTCACACTGCCTCTTTCATGCAGTCAAGAAAACAACTCCAAGGAAATTACCCACTTTGCCATTCACTCTTCTCCTATAAAAAGGACGTCCCAACACAAAGAACATAATCGAATTCCTTAAGAAGAGATCACTTAGTTTATTTTGTAGTTTTCCTTTTGTATAGTTTTAGTTGTAGTTAAGTGACAACACTTCTTCTCTATTCTGTATCACCCACTTGAGACTCCTCACGAGCAACAACCATATTCTCCACTTTCTATTTTGTTGTAACCTAAGTTTTTTCCATTTAAATATAAGTTCTATTTCTCTCCTTTCCACTCGTTATCTCTGAACTGAATATCTGGTCTATGGGATTTCAGTTTGG
Source organism: Gastrolobium bilobum (assembly GCF_033153095.1). Taxonomy (NCBI): domain Eukaryota; kingdom Viridiplantae; phylum Streptophyta; class Magnoliopsida; order Fabales; family Fabaceae; genus Gastrolobium; species Gastrolobium bilobum. The sequence goes on from NW_026900138.1 coordinate 95,992, forward strand.
AATAATTATGTTTAAAGTAGGAGCCATGGGCTAAACTATCTGTGGAACGGAAACACTGCAAAGTTCTTAAAGAATTATTTTCAAAACTTTTGTACTGAGCTTTTGTATTTCCCTGGTTAAGTAAACTATATTCATTGTGTACAATGGAAATTGAACACATACTGAGAAAAGAACGTCCATAAGAAAGGGATTTCAGACAGCTTAATCAAAGGGGGCTGGTTGCCTTAGGAATAAGGGACCACCTCGTTCATTTGAAGGTCATGTGCTAAGTAACTATTGGAGTCAAGGGAGCCATAGGAATATGGAAACTTGTGAGCCATTTAGTCCATGAGCTGAGAAATCAGAGATTGGCAGTGAAGAGACTGGAACAAAGACAAAAGTGTTAAGTCTTGAGTAGAGAAAATAACTATTTAAGAATGGAGCAGTGGATCTGTTCCTTCTGTTAAAAGTGTTTTTAAACCATCTACATTGTTGTCTCTTAATTACAGTTATTATTATTCGTATTTTTTCTCGTTGTTCAATCTTGTATCTATAAATCTCCCATGAATATTGCTTTCTCTTCTCTCAACAAAAAGGGTATCATACATAACGAAGCGATGAATTGTTTGATGTCAGATTGAACCTACTATTCTTGAGGAACGTTGTCAAGACAGTAGGGAACGTTTGACCAAACAGGTCAATTACTAACTTCTCTTTTCATTTTTATTCTTTTTAAAATAGTTTAAGGCATTACTTAGAGTTCTATCCTCGTGGGAACGATAATCTAGGCACTAATAGTCCCTTTATTACTTGATGCGTGCACTTGCGCACTTGGGTTGAAAGTAAGAGAAACAAGTGTTTTCTCTTACTGAACTAGAACGTTCTTCATCATAATATTTTACACCCAACAAATTTTTGGTGCCGTTGCCGGGGACAGACACACTAAATTTTGTCCTTATTACTGTTTTAAGTACGTACTTTGTATATTTCATTTTCTTATTTTTATTCTGTCATATATTCTGTTGTTCATATTATCTGTGTTTTATGGTTTATGAGTGAAGAGTCTGAAACAGATTCTCACCACTCCACTGAAATACCTGATTTCTTCTTTGACCCTGAACCAGAACGTACTTTACATAGAAGAAGAAGGGATCTCAGGGAAAATATTTTTGAAAATATGGCTGATCATAATAACAATAATGATGAAATTCCTCCTGAACAGAACTTCAGAGCTTTGGCTGCTCCTTTCAGGAACAGACCAGAAAGGGGAGTGATCCTTCCCCCATTAGCTCCCAACTTTGAACTCAAACCTATCATGTTTCACATGATTAGGGAAGCAGGAGTCTTCAATGGACTCCCTGCAGAAGATCCTTACACACACCTCACAAACTTCCAAGATATCTGTGATAATTTTAGAACTGAAGGTGTAACAGAGGAAAGTATGAGAATGAGGTTGTTTCCTCATTCCTTGGGCTCAAAAGCAAAAATATGGATGAAAACCCTCACCTGTGGTTCCATACACTCTTGGGATGAACTTTTTAATAAGTTCATAGAAAGATTTCTCCCTATGCCTCGCCAAGCTGATGTTAGAGCAGAGCTGTCTAATTTTAGAATGTTTTATGGAGAAAGTCTCTATGAAGCTTGGGAGAGATATAAGGACATCATTAGAAAGTGTCCAAACCATGGGGTGCAAAGTTGGGGAATTTTACAGTCTTTTTATAAAAGGATTGATCATACTTAGACTTTGTTGCAGGAGGATATTTCTTTACAGGAACTCTTGAATCCAGGTACAAAATCATAGAAGGCACTGCAGAAAGATGTCTCTAATGGCCACTAGACAAGGTTAGCCCAGTAAGGAAGCCATGCATGCTAGAATTAGACAAACAAACTGTCATGGAATCCCAACTTGCCACACTGATGAATGAGGTGAAGAATCTGAAAGCTGATCAAGAACAACCAAGGATGGAAGTCTTTTATAACACCTCGCATTTCTAAGTTTAAATATTAATATATTAAATGAGAATTAAAGAGAAGGATTAGTGAAAATCCTGAAAATTAGGCCAAAATACAAAGAAAGGGCAAAACGGTAATTAGCCACCACGCAACCCTAGGAAGATAAAAATTGAGTAGAAGGTCTCAGATGGTAAAAGTAACCCTGGAAATGGATTCAGAATGAAAAATTGAGTGTTTAGGCAAGTTTCAGAAAAATCAGTGAATAGTATTTTTACCGTGTAAAAATACCGCGGTACGATTGCACCGTAAAATGTGCTGATTGAGTTTTGAGCTCTAGGTTTTAAATGAGTTATAAATGGTCTATAGAACTAGGAAATACGATTTCTGATAAAATTTGATGGAAGTAAGTTAGTTTGGGGAAGCGTGCCAACGACGCGCGCAACAGCTTAAAACAACATTTTCTCTGAACGACCGGAAAACTCCGGATTCATCTGATCAAGTATAATTAAAGGACAATTGTTAATGTTAAAATTAGATTTTCTAAATAGGTTTTAAATTTATGGACGTTTAGTGGAATCGGTGAGAAATTCAAATAGGTTTGAAACGCGTGAGGTGGCGGTGGGCCCCACCCCACTTAAGTCCACTTAAGCCACCTAAGATTCACTATTCATCATCCACTTTCCTTCCCTTTTTCCAGCACAAACCCGCGGCCATGGAGGAGAATAGGAGCAAGCTTCAAGCTTTGATTTCTCACACAATACCTCACCAAAATCCACAAAGTTTGTCACTAAATTTCATGTAAACCATCATCCCAATCCAACCATACTAGTATTAGGCCTTGAAAACCAATAGATTGGGAGAAAAATGCTACCCTTTTCTACGAAAATTTGAGGAGAATTGATGTTCATGGAGTCATTTGGCCTTCCATTGCTTGGATACGTCTTGGAGGAGTCTTAGGCCTTGATTGTGAGTATGTTTCTACATCATTTCTATGGTTAATTTGGTAAATCATATTTATGAACCCTAGACTTTGTTTTGTTGATTTGTGATGTTAGGGAGCTCAAATGGAAAATGTGTATTAGATGATAATGTCTTAGAATGATGTGTTAGAGCTAGATATGCCATGAAAATTATTGATGAAAATTGTGAAATTTTAACTTAGAAATTTTTAGGGTGTCATGACTTTGAGTTTTGAAAATGTGTTAGGATTGGATTGGTGATTTGTTGTATGATTGTATGTTCATATAATGGGATTGTATGTTGATATAATGGGATTGTATGAGGTGTAGAGTGGTTAAAATTGAAAGAAAATCCTTTGGAATTGCCTACGGGACAATTCGGCCATGTAGGGAATTTTAGGGATTTGATGTTGTTGGCATGGTTTGGATGAAGTATCATGTGTTAAATGGTAATTAGATGGGTTGTGTGGTGTTTGTAAGGTTGGAGAATCAATGAAAAATTAATTGATGGTGTTGGAGGTCATAAAGGATCCTAGAACTAGATATTAGGCAAAACGACGTTTAAATGACGTAAAATGAAAAATGGCACTTGATATGGCATTTCGGTAACCTAAGGATGCCTAATAAAATGAGAAAGAAAATTTAGAAAAATAAATTGTAAAAATGCACTACTTTGGCCGAACCTACAAGGGTGTAGAGAAGGTTTTGACGTTTTTCGTATTCTGATAGAATTGTCGTGTACTGATGATTCGTACATGGTTGTTGTAGGTTGTCGTACGTTGAATTGAACCCCGAACCGTGAGTCGGAGGATTGCCCTTGGTCCTGGACCAAGTGGGATTGAGGTGAGTGATTGGATCATGCTTGTATAATTGTTAACTGGCATGTGTTCGTATGAGTTTTGAGTGATTGGGAATGTCCTATGTGTAGGCATTATATTGAGTAACGAGCTCGGAGAGTATACTGCTGTGGAGCTAGGTGGAGGAACTTATAAAGGTAACCTCTTGGTACTGGGGCTTGATCCCCTTGTGTGTTCCACCATACCCGTTGAGGGTGATGGTAGGAAATGTATATGAGTATTGTAGAATAACATGATCATGCATGTAGTATGTATATGTTGGTACGTAGGTACCGAGTCTCTGGCCAGTAGACAGTTTTGCCTTCGGGCATTTCGAACTTCCACTTAATAGGTCTCCGAGAGGGAGTTCCAGTTGACCTAGGATCGTGGTGTGTGATCCGGATAGGAGCACACTAGGAAGTCTCGGGTGTATGTGGATGGGAGGGGTACCTTGGTTGGATGTTCTTGGAACACGTCTTGGATGAGACCCGTAGGCTTATATGCTGAGCCATTAGGCAGGACGTTGCGTGGTATTGGTTTCGTCGTATTTTCCCTATATCCCCCAGTTTCTCTAAATCCTTTGCTATATCCCGTTTTTAAAGATGTTATTGTATATTATTTATATGCATCGAAGTGAGCCATTGGGCAGAGTTTTCTCCAGAACCTCTGGGTTACTGAGATATATTCGTATATCTCACCCCGTCTTGAGGGCTTTATTTTAGGAGGTAGCAGTGGCACAAGAGCGGCGGGCAAGAAGCCCGTAGGATGAGTGTTGGAGGACATTTTTATATTTTGCATTTTGATGGCCATTGGGCCTAGGCTAGACTTAGGGCATGAACATTCCATATGTATGTAGGAGGAGATTCATAGTCATATTTGTTCATGTCATTTTGCCTAAGTCTAGTTATATATGTTATTTAAAGTTCATGTTTCAAGTTGTAATTTAAAGTTATGAAATTGTAAGTTGTAATATGTTGTAATTGTACATGGATACTTGATGTAATATGATGGAAGGGCTTTATGCCTATTTTAGGATTATGATTATGTGAATGCTTAGAAAATGCATGTAAATGGACTTTGATGATTGAAACGTATTAAGTATTAATCAAGTGAGCTGTATGATATGAATTGTGTAATAACTATAAACTGAATTGGGTTGTAAGTGCCCCAAGGCATTGTTGGTCCTTGTATGTGCCACCCATTGAATATTAGGTACATTTGAGGTCTTAGAATACATTTGCAATTTGGGGATTTTTGTAAAAACAAATGAAACTCTAGCGAAATTTCTGTAGAATTGGCAGAATTTAGGCGAACTTCGGGAGAGCATATCTCCCTTCACAGAGGTCTGATAGGGACGTTCCATATGCCATTTTCAATCTTGAGATGTCCTCTATCTTGTGCTAAAATTTGATAGAATTATGGGTTGGAAGTCGGCCTGGAGAAGGCAAAGAGTGCAGAATGTCTATTTGCTCACTACACTTGTGTTCTGGACCGGTTTTGGGAAATTAATTCTTGCTTCGTTTCTTAGTCAAATTAAGTACATGATATATCAAATTGAAGCTTGAGGTGTCTAATTTGTTGTATAAAAATTTGACAGCCATTGGTTGAGTGGATTTTCTGCAGTAATTCGTGGAGTGAGGGATGTTTGGAGCTGTTTTGGGGTTGGCTGGCAGCTTTGCTTGGCCAACTTCAAACGGCGATATCCGGAGCAAACGAGATCGAAATAACTCATGTGATAGCTTCTTAGAAAGTTAATTAACATATCAAAATATGGGAGGCTTGTAGAATGCGGTTTATTCGCAGAAAATTAAAGACCGAACCATGTTCGGAAGAGTAGAAAACATAAAAGTGAAAATTATGCTAAGTGGGTTTATGGGAACCCCTTAGTCACTTGTAGTAAGTAAAATAAGTTATAAAAGTAGTCTAAATAAGTATTCCACAAGAGTTTATAGTTACGGTCACAGCTTTTAATTATTACGCTTTTATTGTTTTAAATGTTCGCGTAATAAACGAAAAAAGTTTACTCGCATTTTTATAAAGGAATTGTTGTGATTGTAACTGCGCTTAATATCATAATTAATGTTAACAATACCGATGTACCATGGGCTATTACATCTTACAACTCACAGCAAATGAGAATGAACCCTGCTCATCCTGTGGAGATCTTCATGATTCAGCAGACTGCGCATCCACTGCCTTGGTGTGTTATGCAGAAAATTTTGGGAACAGAAACCTCACTCATTCCAAAGACAATCAGCAAGCAGGAAGCAACAATAATCAAAATCCTGGAGGAACCACAGTGAAAGATCAGAACCATAATCCTCAATGGAGACCACCCACAAGCCAAAGACCATACAACAACCAGCAACAGCAATATAAACAAGGCAGCAAAAATGGAGCATATGAACCACAAAGAAGAACCAATTATGCTCCATTCCAAAGATATGACCAACACATCAATACCCTGGAGAATTATATCAAAGAATATGTCACCAGGAACGATGTTGTGGTCAGAAATATTGAATCTCACCTGGGACAGATAGCTGCTAGCCTCGACACCAGAACACCAGGAAAACTACCAGGGGATACTAAAGTTCCCTCAACCTCTTCTCCTCAAGAATGAGAGGTAAGTAACATGTCCAGCTAAAGACATTAAACTAAGCGCTGACTGGGAGGCAACCTAGTGGATACCTTTGCCCTTTACACAAAGAGCAAAGTTTTGGGGTGGTTAAACTTAACCACGCAGCTCCCGAAAATAGAGGGAACGTCTGATGTTCAACTCCAAGTCCAAATAAGTAAAATATGTTCCGTTCTAGGAATGTAGTTTTAGGGTGGTTCAATAACCACAAATTCCTATTAAAAAAACAATTTATATATATATATATATTAATCTTAATAGATAAGTAGTATTTCTTTATAATGCAATTTATATTCCGGTTTCTTTTGATAAATAGGTTTGCATTTTTATTAGGGTGTTAGTTTTTTATTATTATTTAAATATAGGCAAAAGACAAAGGGAACGTTCTCTGGCTTAGGAGATAAGAGTGACAAGGACACCTGTCCCTGCTGAGTCACTTACATATACGCAACCGTTATCAAATCTGCACTCATTGCAGATTTTGAAGACGTGCCCTGAAAAAGAAATTGTCTCCTCAGCCATTAATGCAACTGCTCCTACCCTATTTCCCTATCTCCTACATTTTTAACCTAAACCGTTCCACCTCCTTACCACCATCAGTAGCAGTTGAATACCACTAACCCTGACCACTCGTTCCATAACGTTCCCCTTCCACTACCTCTTCAACTCCTTGTCCTTAACCTCCACGTCCTGAAAAACTCCTTATTTTCCCTCTTCTGCATTCCTATTTAAACTCATCTCTTTTCTCCTTCAGAGCCTTACTATCTTCTGCTAACTTAGAAACTTTTGCTCTTATTAAACCCTTTCCCCTGCATTTTTCCCTAACCTCTTCTTTTTCCATAACCATGACTAGACTTTCAGTAACTGTTGTCCCTGTGGCCAGCCGCGACCAAGAGCCAGAACTCACTGAAGAAGTTGTAGCTTTCTACCCAGAGTAACATCTTCTTGCAAGACAAGGCTCATCTTCCATCATTCGTGAAGAAGGCCTTGACCAAACTTAGGTGGAATTTGTTCACCACAGATGTACGAGAACTCAACACTGCCTAGGTGGCTGAGTTCTTGTATCACACAAAGAGGTTGCCTGAAGGGTACACCACTGATGAGGTGACGGTGAGGGGGAAGAAAGTATCATTTTCCCCTGCGACCATCAAGGAAGTACTCCACCTCCCAACTATTTCCAATTTCTCGTACCAAGGGTACATTGAAAGCAAAGAAGTCCTACGGTTCGCACTGGAACTAAAGAACTTGAGCACCATTAGTGATCCTATTTACACAAAAGGAACCCTCTGCAAGGGCAGTCTGAAGGACGAGGCAAGATTCTGGTATCTTTTTGCTAACACCAACCTCACCCCCTCCACTCATGATGCCACTGTCAAGTGGGCATTACAGGTCCAACTCTACTGCATCATGAAGAACATTCCTTTTGATGCAGTACCTCTCATATATGGCAGCCTGAAGAAGAAGATCAAGAAGACTACCGTCAGCCTTCCCTACTTGATCACAAAGCTCGGTGTAAGAGCTAAAGTAAAAAACTTATGAGGATGAAGACCTAGTGTTGGGGTCTATCATCAATTTCAAAACATGGAATTGTCTAAATACTACTTACATTGAGACAAACATTCCATATCCTAAAGGTTACGACGTCAGACATGAGGTTGTTGATGATGATGAAGAGGGCCCTGAGGCCCCAAAGAAGAAAACCACGAAGGCCACCCCTTCAAAATCAACAACCACTTCTGCCTACATCCAGGCAAGAAGAACCGTTCCCCCTCCCACCAAGGTGAAGAAGGAAGCCCCTGTTGCTACTAAGAGCAATCAGGGCAAAAAGAAATCCCCTGCCAAAGCTCCCCCTAGAAAGGGGGAACGTTCCAGTCAGAAGCTGAAGAGATGCTTCAGCAGCACCAAAAGGCCAGAGGGAGCATCCTCTGAGAAGCCCATCACCCTATCTGACAAGGAGGAGAACAGTGAAGACAATGAGCCTATTGCAAAAAGGCTGAAAACATGAGGAACGTCAAAACCTACATCAGCTGCTAGGGAGACGTCCCCAAGTAGCTCTGCTACTCCTGAGTCTTCTGACATTCCGTCCCCTCCACCATCACCTGCTCATTCTTCACCACCACCAAGAACACAACAACCCTCTCCTAGGCAACAACAAGGAGAGGGAATTAAAGAAACAGATGCAGCACCTGCTGCAGAAGAACAGGTGGCTGAGCAAGAATCTCAGCCACAAAAGAAACTTGACAAAGGAAAGGGGATTCTGGCTGACTCCCCTAAAAAGAAAAAGTCAACTGCTCCCAGGAAAATCAGTCTGGGAGGGCCCTTATCTTGCCCCATTATCCGTCCTGATACAGCTAGGGACGAGGCCCTTGCTAGGGCTCTAGCAGAAGAGGAGGGCTTGGAAGTTCCTCCACTGATGGAGGAACAAACTACAACAGCCCTCTCTTCCTCAAAAATACAGGAGGTTGCAGTCAGGCAAGCACCTGAAGAACCTCCAGCTTCTGGCAGCAACAACAACCAGAAGAAGAAGGAGAAACCAGCCTCCCCCTTCCCAGCAATCCCTCTTGCATCAAGGAGAAAACCTCAGATAAGGATTGTTGAGATCTTTGAAATGATGGGGAAGAAGATGGAAAAGCTTCTACCTGAAGCACCATCCGTTCCTCAGCTGGAGATGACCAGCACTACTGAAGAGCTGAAGGCTCTAAGGAACGGATTGGATCAACTCTCATCTTCCTTCATCAAATTCCAGGTGCAACAGAAGGAAGACAAGGATCAGCTTCTCAACACCATCCAGGCCAGCATCGAAAGCATCAGTGCTGCACCTTCTGCACCTACCCTTCAAGCTGTCAGGAGTGAAATCAGAAATGCTGCTGATTCCCTGAAGTTTGCGCATTCCATGCACAACACTAGAGCTGAGAAACAACTCAGAAAACGTTACCTCCAAAACACTGAAGAACGAACAGAAATCAATAAGGCTCTCAAAACTTTTGGTACATATTTGGAGGGGAGAATCACTCAGCTGGAGAACCGGTTGCTGGATATAGATGGACAGATAGTGCATATCAACAATGGCAAGATAATAATGAGATCCACCACTGTGCATCTCACTGCTGTGATAAGTGATCTACTAAAGGACGCTGAGAAGTGGCTCCCTGAAGCTGAAGCAAGAAGATTAAGAGATCCAAAAAAGCTTGGGAAAAGACAACTTACGCAGGAGGAACTAGATGCTGAAAAGAATTCCGAGCTGGGCAAGAGACGTCCACAGTGAAAAGGAGACAGACCCTCCTATTTTTGTTTATCCCCCATTTATTTCTTTCTGTTAATTTTTTTTTGTTTTCTTTTCCGTTCCCTAGTGTAAAATTTTAATTTCTTTTTGAAATAGAAAAATCCTTTTTGTTCAAACTGTTTGGAGCATACATTTCAGTTATAGTATTGTGACGGTAAAAATTTGAATAACAAATGGCATGAAACACAAAGTCAATGAGTAATTATTCTTATTCTTACTCTGAATGCTTGAGATAGGAAAGGTGAAATGAATTTAATCTTCAGATTTTTTGAAGGATACTGATCTGTGTGAGCAAAAGCTGGTGAGGAACGAAAAATGCCAAACACTTACTCATGAGAGCGTTCTTGAGGTGTCACCACAATGAAACTTTTAAAGTTGCCTTTATGTTGTAAGCACTGCTGAAGAACAGGTGAATTTCACTAACAAGGATCAACCTTCAAACACTCACCCCCTCACAACCTTCAAACACTTCAATTCCCATTCATACCGCAGCACAACCTCACACACTTATACTCATCCCTATGTCAAAGGAGCAAGGAACAAATCCAAAATGAGCAAAGAGGACAAGAAGAAAGGAAACAAAGAAAAATGGGAACAACCATTCAAAAGAATCCAGAAGAAGATACCAGAAAAGATTCCTCCAAAGGAAGAAAAGAAGGTACAAAAAGACAAAGTGTTCCTTCAAACAGAAAAGTCCAGCTCTGAAACAGAAAAACTGAAAAAATGTTCCTTGACTCAAGACCTGTGACCATTCCATTTCTAAAACCCCTCATCAATCCTTTTAACAAAGATCCTCGATATGAAAGATCCCTGCACTTCTTAGGAAAGCAGCAGATAAGAAAGTTTGAAGAATCACATCCAGGAATGGACAGAGAAACACCAAACCCTGAGTGATGGTGAGACAGAAGATCAGCAGCCTTCACTTACCATGGAACGAATTATTTTTACTTGTCACCTATAGAGAGTAGTTCATTCTTTGAAAAGATTATGATTACTCACTGGCTCAAGTTTCTGAAGTTGATCTATTCTTTGAAATTGAGCAGCCTAAGCCATTATTTCTGAGTTGTTTGAGGACAACCAACAGTTTAGTTTTGGGGTGTTTGATGGGACGAAAATTCGTTCCCATCTAAGCCCATTTTGATTGCAAAATATCATCTGTACCCTCATCTGATGAGCAACTTTAGCACTAAAAGCACATGTTTAATATCTTTATGACAAAAACACAGTGGGGAACGGATGGTGACATAATCCTTTGGAAAATATATAAAAAGGGGAACGGATTAGGAACATTAAATACACCAGCTTCACTCACTCAATCTCTCTGACCACTTTTCAGGAAACGTTGAAAAGAAGTTTCCATAACGCATAAGCGGTGCAGCAATCAAGCAAGACGAAACGCAGCAGAGAATAAACGGTTCTTATTGGCTAAAGAGGAAAGCAAGGCATGGGGATGCTCAGAAGGAAAGACAAATCTCAACAATAATTGTCCCATTCAGCCACTTGCGCCCCTCAAAGCACTGTTCACACTACCTCTTTCATGCAGTCAAGAAAACAACTCCAAGGAAATTACCCACTTTGCCATTCACTCTTCTGCTATAAAAAGGACGTCCCAGCACGAAGAACATAATCGAATTCCTTAAGAAGAGATCACTTAGTTTATTTTGTAGTTTTTCTTTTGTATAGTTTTAGTTGTAGTTAAGTGACAACACTTCTTCTCTATTCTGTATCACCCACTTGAGACTCCTCACGAGCAACAACCATATTCTCCACTTTCTATTTTGTTGTATCCTAAGTTGTTTCCATTTAAATATAAGTGTTATTTCTCTCATTTCCACTCGTTATCTCTGAACTGGATCTCGGGTCTATGGAATTTCAGTTTGGAATAATTATGTTTAAAGTAGTAGACATGGGCTAAACTATCTGTGGAACGGAAAAACGACAAAGTTCTTAAAGAATTATTTTCAAAACTTTTGTACTGAGCTTTTGTATTTCTCTGGTTAAGTAAGCTATATTCACTCTGTATCAATGGAAATTGAACACATACTGAGAAAGGAACTTCCATAAGGAAGGGATTTCAGACAGCTTAACCAGAGGGTGAAGGCAGTGTTGTGGAACCACAACACTGCTGGTTGTCTAAGGAATAAGGGACCACCTCGTTCATTTGAAGGTCCTGTGCTAAGTAACTGTTGGAGTCAAGGGAGCCATAAGAATATGGAAACTTATGAGTCATTTAGTCCATGAGCTGAGGAATCAGAGATTGACAGTGAAGAGACTGGAACAAAGAAAAAAGTGTTAAGTCTTGAGTAGAGAAAATAACTATTTAAGAATGGGGCAGTGGATTCGTTCCTTCTGTTAAAAGTGTTTTTAAACCATCCACATTGTTGTCTCTTAATTACAGTTATTATTATTTGTATTTTTTTTTTCTCTTTATTCAATCTTGTATCTATAAATCTCCCATGAATATTGCTTTCCCTTCTCTAAACAAGAAGGGTCATACATAACGAAGCGATGAACTGTTTGCTGTCAGATTGAACCTACTATTCTTGAGGAACGTTGTCAACACAGTACGGAACATTTGACCAAACAGGTCAATTACTAACTTCTCTTTTCATTTTTATTCTTTTTAAAATAGTTTAAGGCATTACTTAGAGTTCTATCCTCGTGGGAACGATAATCTGGGAACTAATAGTCCCTTTATTACTTGATGCATGCACTTGCGCACTTGGGTTGAAAGTAAGAGAACACAAGTGTTTTCTCTTACTGAACTAGAACGTTCTTCATCATAATATTTTACGCCCAACAAGATTTTGACCCAACAGTGCTGGAAAAGCAAGGATAGAATTCTCTGAGGAAGCAGGAGGTTGATGTGAAGAAGTTATCGCATAACGAGGAGTTATTCTTCGATTTGAATTCACAGAAAATGAAGATTTCAAATCACGATGATGTGCATCATACGTGAATGCTAACTGAATAGGTTGATGCAAAGTAGTAGGTTCATGTAGCTGGATTACTCTACAAAGTTCCATATTTAAACCAGAAACAAAAAAACTTAAGAGTAAATCATTAGTTAAACTAGGTACTTGGTTCATCAAAATCTCAAAATCACGCACAAAATCCTCCAACATACCAACTTGAGATAGCTTCGATAGTGTGCGTCGTAGATCTGTGTATGTGGCACCACCAATGCGCTAACGTACTGCTTTAGTAAAATTCTCCCACTATTGTACTGTTCCACTATTATGAATCCACTGAAACCACGAAGCTGCCGCTCCTTCCATTCTCAAACCAGCCAGTTCAAACCTTCAGATCTTCAGGAATTTGTTGAATTCTGAAGAACATCTCTCATTTAAAGATCTATAGATGAGGATTCTTCCCTTCAAAGGATGGAATCTCCATTTTAATTGATCGTAAAGCAATACGTTGCTCATTCATCTGTGGAACAGTATGCTGAGGTTGAGTATTAACATTTGCAACCAGTGAGTGTGGTATGGCATGCTAAGGTTGCAGATCTCTAATCCTTGCGTCAATGGCATTGAATCGCATCTCAAAAAAATTGGTGAGACGTATTTCCATGGCTTCTGTCGATTGATTAATGTGCTGAAGAAGTTCAGCACGCGTATTCTGCAGCTCCTCTGCTACTTCTTGTACCCTCATGATTCTTGGGTTCAAGATCAATGAAAGCACCAATGATGCGGGGAATAGAAAAGAAATGAACAAAAGAAACGATTATGATATTCTGTCATGAAAAAATACAGCAATAAGAGTTCCCTCTACTTATACTATGACTCTCCTTTATTACATGCATTGAACCTCTCATCTCTCACCCTTTTAACTAACGTAACAACCTTCCTATTATTACGGAACTAACTCTTCTCATGCAAAATTCTTCATCCATAGTGGAGGAGGCTTCAGCTGACGACCCAAACTGGTCCTTGTAATATTCAAAAAAAAAATTACGCTTGCAGTGCATGGGCTGCGCTTGAAGCGCAAACCTTTCAAAAGATTAAGCGCAATGAAGCGCTGAACATTAGCATATATATATATATGTTTCCATAATAATAATAATAATAATAATAATAATAAAATAATAGTAATAATAAAGAAATAAGTAATTAAATATTAAAAAATAAAAAAAAAAGTAATATAATAAAAGTAAAATAAAATAACATAGTAGTAAATAAATATTAAAAATATATATATAAGTAAATATTATAGGTATTTAATAAATAATACTGTTATTTGTATTATAATAATTTAACTAAAAAGTAAATAACAAAAGAAATTATAACATTGTATATATAAGCTATTTATTATATGCAGTGAAAGATTACGTGGTATATAATACAAATATTACTTTATTGTAAAACTATAATAATATTGTAGTTATCCTTGTATACAACAAATAAATAAATAAAAAATAATAACTATAACACCTCGCATTTCTAAATTATATATTAATATATTAAACATGGATTAAAGGGAATGATTAGTGAAAATCCTGAAAATCAGGTCAAAATACAAAGGAAGGATAAAACGGTAATTAGCCAAACACACAACCCTAGGAAGGTAAAATTGAGTAGGAGGTATCAAATGATAAAAATAACCCTGAAAATGGATTCAGAACGAAAAATTTAGTGGTTAGGCAAGTTTCGGAAAATTCAGTGAATAGTGTTTTTACCGGGTAAAAATACTGCGGTATAGTTGCACCATAAAGCGTGTAGATTGAATTTTGAACTCTAGGTTTTGAATACAAGTTATAAATGGTTTATAGAACTAGGAAATATGATTTCTGATGAAATTTGACGGAAATTAGTAAGTTTGGGGAGCCTACGACGCGCGTAACAGCTTAAAACTGCATTTTCTCCGAATGACCGGAAAACTCAAGATTCATCTAATCAAGAGTAATTAAAGGACAATGGTTAATGTTAAAAATTAGAGTTTCTAAATAGGTTATGAATTTATGGATGTTTATTGGAATCGGAGGGAAATTCGAATTAGTTTAAAATCGCGTGAGGTGGCGGTGGGACTCATCCCACTTAAATCCCTTACATGGCAAGCCACTATTCATGATCATCTTCCCCTCCCTTTCTCTCTCTCAAAATCGAGCATCACCCCCTCCATGGCCAAAAATTGCTTGAAACTTTAATCTCCCCTAACTTTATCAAATCTCAACTGAATCAAGTGATTTTTGTCTTGAAATTTGTTGGAAACAACCTTCCAAACCTATTGGTAGTAGTATTAAGCCATGAAACCCACTACATTTTGAGAAAAACCCCCCAAACCCACGTCCATGTGTTGTAGATTTGTGTTCATGGAGTTGTTTGGAGCTCCAATGGTTTAGTATGTCTTGGAGGAGTCTTAGGCCAAGCTATTGAGTAAGTTTCATCACTTTCTATTGGTTGGCTTGTTGATTTGAATTTATGAACCCTAAAGTGATTTTGTTTGATTTGTGTAGTTAGAGAGCTCAAATGGAAATTGTGTATTAGATGATTATGTCTTATAATGATGTGTTGGAGCTATAAATGCAATAAAAAATTTTGGTGAAAAATGAGTTTAACTTAGTGGAAATTTGGATGATGCAATGACTTTGTGTTGGAGATTGTTATTAGGATTGTGTAATTGGATGGTTGTATGGTTGTATGATGTTATAATAGGATTGTATGAGGTGTGGAATAGTTGAATCGAATTGAATCACCCTAGGTGATGGCCTAGGTACAATTCGGCCTTAATGGAAAGAATGAGGATTTGATGTTGTTAAAATTATTTTGATGATGTGTTATATGATAAATGGTAACTAGAAGGGTTGTGTGATGGTTGGAAGGTTGGAAAATCAATGGAAAATTTTTGGATAGTGTGGAATTGTGTAATTGAACCTAGAGCAAATTAATTGGCAAAATGATGTTTGAAAGGTGTAGGATGCAAATTGGCACCTAAAATGGTATTTTGGTAACCTAAGAGTGCTTAAGAAAATTAGAAAGAAAATAAAGAAAAATATTTTGTAAATTAACACACTAATGGCCGAACCTCACTAGTGAGGGGAGGAGAATTTGACGTTTTTTGATTTTGATAGATTTGTCGTGTGTTGATGATCCGTACATGGTTATTGTAGGTTTCCGTATGTGGATTTGAACCCCGAACCGTGAGCTCGGTGGGTTTCTCTTGGTCCCGGACCAAGTGGGATTGTGACATTTCTGTTGTGTAACGAGCTCGAAAAATATATTGCATTAGAGCTACGTGGAGAGGATTATACAGGTAACCTCTTGGTACTGGGGCTTGATCCCCTTGTGTGTTCCACCATGCCCGTTGAGGGTGATGGTAGAAAGTGTATGTAAATAATATAGGATAACATGTTCATGCATATTGTATGTGTGTTGGTACATAGGATGTACCGTGTCTCTGGCCAGTAGACGGCTTGCCTTCGGGCGTTACGGACTTCCACTGGATAGGTCTCCGAGAGGGAGTTCCAGTTGACCTGGGGTCGTGGTGTGTGATCCGGATAGGAGCACACTAGGAAGTCTCGGGTGGTTATGGATGGAGGGTGCCTTGGTTTGATGTTCTAGGAACACGCCTTGGTTGAAACCCGTAGGCTTATATGCCGAGCCAATAGGCTGGACGTTGCGTGGTTTTGGAATTGACCATTCCAGCTTCGTCGTATTTTGTATCCCTATGCTCCCCTATTTCACTAAATCTCTTGCTTTATCCCATTTTCGGATGTTATGTTGTGTTATGTTATTTATAAGCATCGAAGTGAACCATTGGGCGGAGTATTCTCCAAAACCTCTGGGTTACTGAGATATATTCGTATCTCACCCCGTCTTGGGGGCTTTATTTCAGGAGGTAGCAGTGGAGTTGGAGCGGCCGGCACGAAGCTCGTAGGATGATTGAGACGTAGGATTATTTATTTTGCATTTTGGTGGCCGTTGGGCCTAGGCTAGACTTAGGGCATGAACATTGCATATGTATCTAGGATTAGGTTATTGTCATATTTGTTCTTGCCATTTTTGCCTAAGTCTAGTTACATATGGGTTATGTCATTTTGAGGTTTAATTATTATGTTGCATTTGGAGATTTTATTACTCATGATGTAATTTGGATAATTGTAATTATTATGTTGGATCTTGTATAATATGAAGCATATGTAATATGATGAAAGGGCAATAGGCCTATTTTAGGATTATGATTATGTGTATGTTTAGAAAATGCATGCAAATGGATCTTGAGGATTGAAATATGTTAAGTGTTAATAAAGTAAGCAATGTGATATTAATTAAGTAAATTGATATAAACTGTGATGGGTTGTAAGAGCCCCAAGGCATTGATGGTCCTTGTGTGTACCACCCAATGATTATTAGGTACAAATTGAGGTCATAGAATACTTTTGCAAACTAGGGGATTATTGGAAAAACAAAAGAAACTCTGGCGAATTTTCTAGAAATTGGCAGAATTTAGGCGAACTTTGGGAGAGCATATCTCCCTCCACAGAGGTCCGATAGGGACTTTCCATACGCCTTTTTGAAGCTTGAGATGTCCTCTACATTGTGGTAAAATTTGGGATTTTCTGGGTTGGGCCTATAGAAGACTGTGAACACAGACTGCCCTGTTTGTCCCTTCACATGGGGCTGATCTGGACCGAGTTTGGGAAATTATTCCCGCTTCGTATCTTGGTCAAAATAGATGTATGATATGTAAAATTGAAGATTGAGGTGTCTAGTTTGTTGTATAAAACTTTGAGAGAAATTGGTTGAGTATATTTTCCAGAATAATTGATTGAGTGAAGGATGTTTGGAGCTGTTTTGGGGTTGGCTGGTAGATTTGCTTGTCCAACTTCAAACAGCGATATCCGGAGCAAACGAGAACTTTAGGACTCGTGTGATAGCTTCCTAGAAAGGTAATTAAGTCTAGAATAACACACTAAAATATGGGAGGCTTGTAGAATGCGGTTTGTCCGCAGAAAATTAAAGACCGAACCATGTTCGGATAGGTAGAAAACGTAAAGTTGAGATTTTAGCTAAGTGGGTTTATGGAAACCCCTTAGTGACTTGAGAGATGTAATATATGTTATAAAAGTAGTTTAAATAATTATTCCGCAAAGATTTTACAGTTACGGTCACGACTTTTATTTATTACGCTTTTTATCGTTTTAAATGCTCGCGTAATAAACGGAAAAAGTTTACTCGCATTTTTATAAATGAACTACTGTGATTGTAACTGCGCTTAATATCATAATTAATGTTAACAATACCGGTGTACAACGGGATGTTACAATAACAATAAGAAATAATGCAATCATCTAGAAAGAGGCAACGTTGAAGATGAGATAAGGATTGATAAGATTCTCTTAATATGTAATGATTGTTTTTGTTAAAAGATAGTTAGATTTGAAAGAAAATTTATTTAGTTTGATTAGAATCTAAATACATGTAATGATAGGCCAAGTCAAAAAGGAGTCAATATGATTGCCTATATATATATATATATATATATATATATATATATATATATATATATGAAAGTGGGGTTGTTGAATGAAGAAGGATAAAAATAGAGTATCCGAGGGGAAAAAGAGGCAGTAAGGGAGACACAGTAGCGGGAAAAAAAAAAGAGGCCAAGAGAAGGGGAAAAAAAGGAAAAAAAGGTAATATTGAGAGATAAAAACTTTCTCTCTTTTTCTCTTCTTTTCGCTATTCTTTTGAAAATTTTAAATGGTATTGTTATTCTGCCAAATTTTTTTCTTAATTTTCTTTTCTACTTGATTTTATACATATCATTAGCTTTATTATTTATTAGTCCTAAGATCTTTTTTTTATAGTTGATTACTGGTTGATAAGTTATTTGGTACCAAATAAATATTAAAAGAATGTGTAATTTTAACTGTAAGATACTGCTGTGAACTGACCCATAAAGTTTTGGGATCAGATAGTTAAAGGGTAAGGGACGTCTTATCATGGTTTGAGCTCCGTCATACAGAACTTTTCACATGCAGGAGACCCACAAAAATTTGGGTATTTAAATAGCTTCAGTTAAATATTATACAATGTAGTGTGTATTATTATTCTATTGTTGTCACTTTTCTATTAATTGAGAGAGTGATATTTTCTGTTACTACAACTGGAAATGGTTATAGTTAAAAAAAAAAGAACCTCAATATTACTGAGAAATTTTCTCATGTTTTATTTGTGTTGCTAACCTTTCTAGAAAATCATAATTTCTAGCCTAAGCTTGTCAAGTGAAGGATGGAGTATCAATGTTTACTCTTATGAGGATCGCATGGAGTTTTATATTGTAGTAGGAAATCAAGGAGCTGCTGCAATATTCTATACTGAAAGTGTGGAGACCTACACCTATAGACTAGATTAGGATAAGACTTTTGTATTGTATAATTATGTGATGCCAGTATGTAGAATATAAACTGAAGTGATATAATATTTAGTAGACTGTAGGACCAATGTAAAATAATTTTCGTATGTACCTGACTCAATGATATGTATAAAGTGACGTTGGTAGATGTTTATATAGTTCTTTTTCATTGTTCTTATCATCAATAGTAAAATAAAAAGAAATCATGTAATATTCCTTATAAAAGTTAATATTAAGGGATGTTACATTTTATGGTATCAGAGCGCGGTTCAGGTAAATAAAGGACATAAACTATTATAGTTGTTGGGTATTTTGTCAAAGATCATGCATACTTTGAATTATTTTAATGAGCCTGATCAACTCACTGTCATAAAACAATAGATGTAGGTCTATGGCAGATATAAGGCAAATATCTTCTTCAACTTCTAAACCAGAAGTTAACCCAGTAACAGACGTGTTTACCCGAGTGACAGAAGCTCTTAGAGAACAAACTATAACTAATCAGCAAATTATTCAGGAGCTGAGGGAGGATCGTGCAACCAGAAATCACACCCATAATTCTGAAAGTGAAAGTGGACCTAGAAATGAAAATACTCAGGGAGGACTTAATTCTGATTATAAAGGACTCACTGAATTTCATAAGCATAAACCTTCCACTTTTCGTGGAGATTATAATCCTGAGGCAGCCATGGAATGGGTGAAAGAACTTGAGAGAATATTCCTGGTAATGGATTGTCCTAATACTCATCGTGTAAACTTTGCCACATACTTATTGATTGGAGAAGCAGAGCATTGGTGGACAAATACCAAAAGATATTTCCAAAGCCAAGGAACATAAATTACTTGGACAATCTTTAAAGATGTTTTTTTGGAAGAATACTTTCCTCAAAGTATAAGAAACAGAAAAGACATAGAGTTCCTTGAACTAAAACAAGGAAACATGACTGTTGGAGAATATGTGGCAAAATTTGAGGAATTATCCAGATATTCTAATTATATACAGAATCAACCTAATTGGGAATGGCTGACAACTAAATTTGAATATGGACTAAAACCTGAATTAAAAAGTATGATAATAGGACACTAAATCGAAAATTTTTCATCATTAATAAACAGGTGCAGAGACATTGAAGCAAGTATGAAGGAGGCTGAGGATGTATAACACCTCGCATTTCTAAATTATACATTAATATATTAAACATGGATTAAAGGGAAGGATTAGTGAAAATCTTGAAATCAGGTCAAAATACAAAGGAATGGTAAAATGGTAATTAGCCAAACACGCAACCCTAGGAAGGTAAAAATTGACTAGGAGGTCTCAAATGATAAAAATAATCCTGGAAATGGATTCAGAACGAAAAATTGAGTGGTTAGGCAAGTTTCAAAAAATTCAGTGAATAGTGTTTTTACCAGGTAAAAATATTGCGGTACAGTTGCACCGTAAAGCATGCCGATTGAGTTTTGAGCTCTAGGTTTTGAATACAAGTTATAAATGGTGTATAGGACTAGGAAATATGATTTCTGATAAAAATTGACGGAAATTAGTAAGTTTGGGCAAGCGTGCCTACGGCGCGCGTAACAGCTTAAAACTGCAGTTTCTCTGAACGACCGGAAAACTCAGGATTCATCTGATCAAGGGTAATTAAAGGACAATGGTTAATGTTAAAAATTAGAGTTTCTAAATAGGTTATGAAATTAATGAACGTTTAGTGGTTTAAGCGAAAGATTTGAATTAATTTGAATTGCGCGAGGTGGCGAGTGGGACCCACCTCACTTAAGTGAGTCAATGCACACATGTGCAAAATCAAAAAACATCATCTTCCTCCCTCCACATTCAGCCAAACCCGCAGCCATGGAAGGAAATGGAGCAAAAACTTGGGTTGCTTGTTTCTTAGTCATTTCTCCATCAAAATCAACAAAGTTTGTCATCAAACTTCAAGTAAACGGCCATCCGGACTCAACCGTACCATCCACAAGCCTTGAAACTCACTACATTGGGAGGAAAATGCCATTTTCATCCACGAAAAAGTGAAGAGATTTGTGTTCTTGGAGTGGTTTAAATCCTCCAATGCTTTAGTATGTTATGGAGGAGTCTTAAGCCAAGCTTGTGAGTAAGTTTTGATGCTTTTGAATGATTGATTCATGAATTCTAAATTTCAAAACCTAGAGCATGTGTTGTGTGATTGATGTAGTTAGAGAGCTCAAATTAAAATTGTGTATTAGACAATTGTGGCTTAGAATGATGTTTTAGAGTGATTGATGTCATAAAAATTATTGAGAAAATTGGATGATAACTTAGGAAATTTTGTGTTGAAATGTCATGACTTTATGAAATGACTATGTGGGATGATTGTGTAATTGAGTTGTGGAATGTTTGTATGATTTAAATATAGGATTGTAAGGTGTATGGAAGTATTAAATTGGATTGAATACCTTTTGGTTTGTGATCTTGATGGTTTCGGCCAAATGAGGGCATTTGGGGTTGGATGATGCAAAATTATGTAATTGATGTGTTGTGATGTTTAAATGGTATTTGAATTAGTTGTGTGATGAGTGATGCATGGAAAATTAAAGGAAAAATACTTGGAGTGTGTGTGATGTGCATTTGAGCCTAGAACGTAATAATTGGAAAAATAGTGTTGTGATGGTGTAGGATGGAAAATAAGACTTGAAAGGGTGTTGTGGTAGCCTTAGGATGCTAAAGAAAAATTAAAATAAAATTTAGAAAAATGTTTTGTAAAAATGGCCTATGTTGACCGAACCTAGCTAGTGAGGGGGAATTTTGGTGCTTTATAATCTTGTTGATTGCACCTTGTATTGATAATACTTGTGTGATCATTGAAGGTTGCCTCCTACGGAATTGAACTCGGAACCGTGAGCTTGGGGGTTGCCTTTGGTCCCAGACCAAAGGGATTGTGGTAAATGGTCTTGAACCTATGCATGTATAATTGATGAACTTGCATATATTTTGGTTGGTTGATATTGAAATGGAAATAGCCTATGTGTAGGCATTTCTTGTGAACCAAGCTCGGTGATACTGTGAATTGGAGCGATCAAGTGAAGGAGATTATTCAGGTAACCTCTTGGTATTGGGGCTTGATCCCCTTGTGTGTTCCACCATGCCCGTTAAGGGTAATGGTAGGAAGTGTATGTAAATAATATAGGATAACATGATCATGCATATTGTATGTGTGTTGGTACATAGGATGTACCGTGTCTCTGGCCAGTAGATTGTTTACCTTCGGGCGTTACGAACTTCCACTGGATAGGTCTCCGTGAGGGAGTTCCAGTTGACCTGGGGTCGTGGTGTGTGATCCGGATAGGAGCACACTAGGAAGTCTCGGGTGGATATGGATGGAGGGTGCCTTGGTTTGATGTTCTGGGAACACTCTTTGGTTTGAAACCCGTAGGCTTATATGCCGAGCCAATAGGCTGGACGTTGCGTGGTTTTTGCATTGACCAATCCATCTTCATCGTATTTTGTATCCCTATGCTCCCCTACTTCACTAAATCCCTTGTTTTATCCCATTTTCAGATGTTATGTTGTATTATTTATATACATCAAAGTGAACCATTGAGTAGAGTATTCTCCAGAACCTTGGGGTTACTGAGATATATTCGTATATCTCACCCCGCTTTGGGGGCTTTATTTCAGGAGGTAGCAGTGGAGTTGGAGCGGCGGGCAAGAAGCCCGTAGGATGATTTGGACATAGGATTGCATATTTTGTATTTTGTTGACCATTGGGCCTAGGCTAGACTTAGCTCATGAACAATGCATGTGATTAGGATTATGAGTATCATTTTGTTCATGATGTATTTTGCCTAAGTTTAGTCTTGATTATCATATTTAATTTGGAGTATGTACTTTATATATATTTGAAGGAAGATTGTAATTGTAATATGTCATTTGGAAGATTTGTAAATTGTACATGAAGACTTGAAGTAATATGGAAGTATATAATATGATGAAAGGGCAATTGGCCTATTCTAGGATTGAGTTATGTTTTATGATGTAAATAATGCATGCAAATGGATTATGGTGATTGAAATATGTTAAGTTTGAAAATATAAGTAAAGTGATGGAAATCGAGTAACTTAATATAAACTGTGATGGGTTGTAAGAGTCTCAAGGCATTGCTGGTCCTTGTGTGTGCCACCCAATGATTATTAGGTACAATTTGAGGATGTGAGAACACTTTTGCAAATTGGGGATTTATTGGAAAAACAAAGGAAACTCTGGCGAATTTTCTAGAAATTGACAGAATTTAGGTGAACTTTGGAAGAGCATATCTCCCTCCACAGAGGTCCAATAGGGACGTGTCATACGCTGTTTTGAAGCTTTAGGTGTCCTCTATCTCGTATCAAATTTTGAGGAAATTATGGGTTGGGAGTAGTCCTGTAGAAGGCAGAGAGAACGGACTGCCCATGTTGCCACTGCACATGTGGCAGTTCTGGACCGAGTTTGGGAAAATTATTACCGCTTCGTTTCATTGTAAAATTAGGTGTATGATATGTCAAATTGAAGCTTGAGGTGTCTAGTGTGTTGTATAAAAATTTGAGAGCAATTGTTTGAGATCATTTTCCAGAATAATTGATTGAGTGAAGGATGTTTGGAGCTATTTTGGGGTTGGCTGGCAGATTTGCTTGTCCAAATTCAAACGGCGATATCCGGAGCAAACGAGAACTTTATGACTTGTGTGATAGCTTCCTAAAAAGGTAATTAAGTCTAGAATAACATACTAAAAGATGGGAGACTTGTCGTATGCAGTTTGTCCGCAGAAAATTAAAGACCGAACCATGTTCGGATAGGTAGAAAACGTAAAAGTGAGATTTTAGCTAAGTGAGTTTATGGGAACCCCTTAGTGACTTGAGAGATGTAAAAATATGTTATAAAATTATTTAAAATAATTATTCCGCAAAGATTTTACAGTTACGGTCACAGCTTTTATTATTACGCTTTTTATTATTTTAAATGCTCGCGTAATAAACGGAAAAAGTTTACTCGCATTTTTATAAATGAACTGCTATGATTGTAACTGCGCTTAATATCACAATTAATGTTAACAATACCGGTGTACAACGAGCTGTTACATTTTATGGTATCAGAGCTGTTTTGCTAGGGAACTCTAATTTTGTATGAGTGTGTTAAGTGCTGTATAGTTGTATGTAAACTCTTATCGATTATTGCATATGTGATTCCTTAGTGTGGGTCTGATCAACCCATTCCTTTGTGTTACATGTGTGGTCATCATAAGAAGCCTGCGTGGAAAAATGCGGGTCGAATGAATTCCCAGATTCAGGTATGTCCAAAATGCAAGAAAAATCATGCTAGAGAATGCTTGGCAAGAAGAGGAGTGTGCTTTAAATGTGGAAAGCCTGGACATATGTTGAGGAATTATCCACAAAATCAAGGTCAGAATTCATCAAACCAACCTACAACAAGAGCAAGAGTTTTCACCCTAAGTGGTCAGGAAGCAGCTCAAGCTTCAAACTTGGTTCAAGGTACGGGCTTAATACAAGATTCTCTTATAACTGTACTCTTTGATTCTGGGGCTTCTCATTCTTTCATATCCCTATCTTCTGCTCAAAAGTTAAAATTACCAATTTCTATTTTATCTTCTTATCTTGAAATCTTTCTTCCTACTGGAGAAAAGATACCCACATCTCGAGTCTGTAGAAATTGTCCTTTTCAACTCGAAGGGAAACAGTTTGGGGTAGATTTAGTTTGTTTGCCTATGATTGATATAGATGTAATTCTTGGTATGAATTGGTTGTCTGTTAATTGTGTGGTCATTGATTGTCATAATAAAAATATAACTTTCACAAAAGATTCAGAACTTCCTAATGAATCTTTATTCTTATCAACTTCTCAACTTATATATATCGCTTTAATAGCTCTTCAGTTGCTGCAGACCAGAAAATTGGCAGCAACACTTACTTCCACCAGGATCAGGTTCCATATCCTGTTTTTTTTTTTTTTTTTTGTTAATTTCAGGATCCGGCTCCATATCCTACTATAATATATTTGCTGCAAGTTTTTCCATCAGCAGTGACAGCAGAAATGAGGAACCCTATATATATATATATATATATATATATATATATATATATATATATATATATATATATATATATATAATGTTTTATAAAATAGTATATAAACTTAGGGTTTGCATTTGTCATTTAACATGACACAACAAACTTTCCTATACACACAACATTTTGTAGGGCCCACACTTCTTGAAGAAAAAGAAAAAAAAAACTACGGCACGCAAAACGAATCTCTATAACATTACACAATCACTTTTCCTACAACATAACTCTTATAAAACCCTTAAACTTGACCACGACATCGTTTTAAAAGCTCACAGTTTAAACGACGTGTTTTCCACTGAGACGACTTCATAAGGGGTTTAGTGGCTAAGGCTAGTAAAAAGCCAAAACGGCAGGACGTTCAGGTGATGGGTGTTTCTATAAATTTGGAAGTATGAAAAGCCAAGTAAGTGAAATTTTCAAAACCCTAGCAACGGCGTCGCCTCGCAGAGACGAAGCATAGTATCCATTAATGTTTGTTTTTCTTTCGCTCTTTCTTTCACTGTATATATGTTTTGTTCATTTTCGTTGTTGAATTGAAATTATAAACGAGGGAGACGGTGCTATGATGATGAGAAGAAATAATCTCGTTAATCTGATGTTTAACCTTCATGAGGATAACATTCTCATCCATTCATTATTCTTTCTGAGCACCCTCTTTCTCTCTTTCCAACGTTTTTAAGATTATTTGTCAATTTTCATCACTAAATTCTTGACCTTTGTTTGCGAGTGAATTAAGAAACCAGAAAAGGTAAAAAAAAAAAAAATTAAATTTGTGATGAAAACATTTCAACTCATTTTTAGATTTCTTTTTTGAGAGAAGTTATATTAATTAAATAACGATTACAAAATCACACGAGTGAGAGTCAATTGATTTGATATTGATGCTGTAAAAAAAAAAAATTAAGTGTAAACTAATTTTTTTTTCTTCTAAACCTTCTTCTTCGAAAAAACAGTGCTCTGTTATCAAAAAAAAAAAAAAAAAAAACAGTGCTCGGTTGTTGAATTGTTTTTTAGTTTTATTCATTTTTATTTTTTTATTTCTGAGCATCAAGATTTGTTTGTTTTCTTTTTGTTCTATTTACGCTTCAAACTTTTTTTTGTCTTTTGTCAAAATAAGCTTCGAAATTTCTATTTGTGATTTTAATTTTATCATTGTCAATCTTTTTACTAAGATCAATATATCAAATTGATAATGATTGAATTTAATGTTTTAAAACTTACTTTTTAGTTTTACAATAAAAAGCCAATTTTTTAGTCTATCAAAAACAAAAAAAGCCTACTTTTTAAGCATTTAACTAAGGAAAATAGTTGTCTTATGTCACGTAAGACAACTATCTTATATTACACACTCTTAAAATTCTGTGCTCAATTTTTTTTTTTTTTTTCTGTGCTCATTTTTTTTTTTTTTTTTAATTATAAGCTCCACAACTTTGTTTCACTCACGTAAAATACCTATATCTTGCAACATAAAATTAATAACTCCCTTTAACTAAACTAGAGTTTTGCTTCTATTCATTATTTTCTTCAATATAGCATTTTCTTTTTATATATATATGTGAAGTAGTATTGATCAATATCTTGGGGTTTTCAGAGGAGGGTTTATCTGAACCTGTACAAATATTTTGATCTAACTATTAAGTGTCCGAGTCAACCTGTTCATGACTCTACCTAACGCGGGGATCGGGTTTATCTAGCATTTTAAACAAAGGAAAAAATGTTTACGCAATTAATACAGATAGGTTATCTGCTTTTATTTTCAAAACGATATCGTTTTGGTATTAAAATCTTAAAAAATTATAAATATAAAGACTATTATAACCTTGAAATAAATTAAAATTACTAAAATACCATGATTTCTGTCCCAAAATGACGTCGTATTGACTTACTGCAGTCTGCAGATAAGTTATCTGCAGTAACTGCAGAAAAAGCGAGCCCTTAAACAAAATATATAAATTTAGATAATATAAATAATTAAATTATAAAATTTTAATAGTAGAAAATTCAAATTGAAGAATGCCTTGTAATTCATTTCTACACAATCAAACATTTTCAACCATTAACGGACAATTGATAATAGATCAATCTCATTATTAAAGGATACCAAACTAAGGACATATAGAGGATTGCATAAGATTGAGTTTATCCCTTGATAGGTGAGTGAGTGTATTCTTTGATAGGTTAAGTACATGAAAGATGCTCTTAGCTGCAGTCATACTCACCAAAGCTCTTGGAAAAATCACCATATATATATATATATTGTGTTTTATAATTCTCATTTAACATGAGAATTCAAATTTTCCTACACACCCTTCAATTTCCGTGCTGACATGGGTCCTATATATAATTTTTTCTAACACATGGGTCTCACATGCTTTTTATCTCTACAACATGAGAATTGAATTCTCATTTAACATGAGAAAATCAAACCCCATATATATATAACCAAGGAGAGAGGAATACGCAAAGAAAGCAAGTAATAACTTATAAAAGTAATAGATACAATATATCTCTTCAATGGATGAAGACAACTCATAAAAGTAATAGATATAATTAATCTCTTCAATTGAAAAAGAGAAATATATATAGATGAAAAATATTCTCTAAAGATGAAAAAGAAAAGAGCCATAACCGTTTGTGTCCTCGTGCTATGGTGAGGTAGTGCACCACTAACTTGTAGAGTGATGAGCTATATTGGGGAGTGAAAGCTCATATGTAATGAAGTTCATGGTTCTCATTATAAGGAGGCAAAAAGTGACCCCTTGATTAGATCTCTAGAGTTCAGCTCATAGTCTTGGACTATAAGACCAATCCATAAGGAATACCGAATAATTATCCCATAAATTCACATCTTATTACCTAGTGAAGTTCATGTACATCAAGTGCCTATCATAATAATAGTGAAGAACAGCAAAAGCTTGAAGATAAAGAGAGTAATATCGATTCTTTTTTAAATAAAAAGAAGAGTAATATTGAGAACAAAGTTACAGAATGTCTTGAGCCATGATAAAAGACAACATGCTCTGATATGATAAAGGGTTTTGCCCACTAGAATACGTATGCAGCAGTAAATTTTCACTGATACCAAGCAATCCGTAATCATGAACAATGGCAGCGACATGAGGTGAATAGAAAGTAAAGCATGAACATGCCTCTATAGCTTTTCACTCAGTTGGGGGTTCCTTTCCCCTCATAACCTTCCACGGACCCCAATAAAACTTTGGTCTCATGAGAGGCACAGCTTTCCCAGGGTGCTCTTCCCAGTACTTTTCCTGTGATATTGCAATATTAGTTTTCTCAAAGATAGATTCTTCTCATATATTGAAAGTTAATAGTATATATTGCCATGATACTCTAACATGCAGCAGAAAATACGAAAAATCTCACCCACTCAAGTAAAAATGATTTTCATCCAAAGACAACAATAATTACTGCATTATGCAAATTGGCAACCAGTAATCAAGTGATTCAAGGAGGCATGTCATCTTGTTAATTGGCACGTATGTTGCAAGCCCCTATGAAGGAAGGTGGTTTAGGCCTAGGAACTGGGTTTCCAAGAATATATTCCTTTAGTGGTTAGATGGCTATGGCATTTTCCTTTGAAACTTAACTCTCTTTGGCACAAAGTGATAAAGAACAAATATGGAATTCATCAGAATGAGTAGGAAACCAAGCTTGGGGTCAATGCTACTCATGCACGAGTCTCAAAGGGTCTAACTCCACCAAATCAATAGATAATTAATAAAACAGAGCTTAGTCATCAAATTAGTGTGCAAGTAGAAGTTGTCATTCTATGTTCATTGTTCAGGGCTTCAGGCATTATTTACAGAAACATGTTTCAGTCGTGGTGGTTATACACAATGTTAAAGAGTGAGCCCAGCAACCCACACTACCAAAAGCAAGTTTTCCAGAGAATAAAATGTAATTAGTTGCATTAATTTAATCAGAACAAACTCACTCCTGATAGTTATTAATGTAATCAAACAGAATATTAGACCCAAAAGCTAAAACCAAACGATAAACTTGTTTTCCCTATGTAGGTGGTTTTAGCCTTTTAGATTCTCTATACTAGTAGATAATCAGCAAACATTACACAAGAGAACAGCAAATCACAAGGTAAACAGTGATTTTTATAAGGGATTAGTGTTTATCCTTTTAAAGAATATAAAATTATGTCATTTTTTTTTTTTTTTGATATCAGAAATTATGTCATTTTAGTCAAAACAATTGTGTTTTATGGTGACAAACAAAAATCATGATAGGAGAAAGTGAGAGTTTTTTTTTAATTTAAATATTAAATAAAAAACACTTGTTTTTACTAAAATGACTGCCCTTTAAAAGGCCAAACATTTTTTTCTTTTAATAATTAGCTAACAATAATTAACAATTAGAGGCAAGAACAAAAATATTTTACTCATCCAAGTCTACTGTCATATAGGACG
Organism: Gastrolobium bilobum; assembly: GCF_033153095.1. Classification (NCBI taxonomy): domain Eukaryota; kingdom Viridiplantae; phylum Streptophyta; class Magnoliopsida; order Fabales; family Fabaceae; genus Gastrolobium; species Gastrolobium bilobum. The sequence goes on from NW_026900138.1 coordinate 125,532, forward strand.
CATTTGATTTACTAAAAATTAAGAAACCGAACAGAGCACAAAAAAAAAGTGTACTTTGATTGTTAAAAAAGAATAAGTACGGGACAAAAATAACTCAAGGGACAGAACAAATCTTTAAATTTTTGTTACCCACTAAATCAAGTTACAAAATTTTGTCCGCAGTACAAAAAGAGGGGAAAATAAATAAATAATCTCTACCCCTTCATTATCCCAGCTCTATTAATAATACACCTCACAGGGTATTATAATAAATTTTGCATTCTATCCATGGATATCACAAAAAATTCAGTCCTTTGCATTGGTCATCAAATAGCTAACAAAACACAAAATCGTTCTATGACTTAACCACTACTGCGGTATTATTCTTATTGTCCTGTCTTTCAATATGTATCAAACTCATCATAAGGTACAAGCATGGAAGAACACAGACAGAAGCTGAATTATTCACTTCATACCCCCTAAGCAAAATCTAAACACAGAACCTACCGTCATAGAATAGAATTTCATACAAACTTTTAAATGAGGCCATCTGTAACAGTTAAACCAGAACTCAAGGAAATAGGAAATTCCAATGACAACCCTGTTTTAAGATTTGAGCAAGGTTTACAGTAGTTATGAGTGTTTACAATTCAAAATGACAAGCGAAAATGTAAATGGTATTTCAAGTAACAAAGAAAGACAGTAAGATGACTACAACCCGGAGCTTTTAGGAGAGGCTCTGGTTCCCTCCCAATTTTCCAAGTCCCAATTTACTAAGATTCCAGAATGATCCTTCCATTTCCTCACTCTCCACTAATAACAGCCCCTCCCTTGTACCCTGCATGACCTCCTCAATCAAATTGCCTTCCTTTTCCCTTGCTGACTCAGCACAATTATTTATGATCTGAGATTCTCTACTTTTATTCCCCTTCCTCCTTAGGTACACCTGCCCAAACTTATTACGTGGCAAGTTAGTGACAATACTCCCCCCCAATTTAACCACCTTGTCCTCAAGGAGGAAGTCAGGAAACTGATTATTGAGACTGCCAAACTCCTCCCATGTGTTTTCAAAAGATGGCAGAGATTTCCACTTGACCAGCACCTCAATTTACCCTATCGAATTCTGTCTGCACTGTAAGATTTCTTCCGGCTCGGTTTGTAGTTCCCACTCCTCTGATAAGGCTGCAGTTAGGGGTTGGGCTTGTGAAATAGGAGATACAGCTTGTTTCAGCAAGGAAAAATGAAAAACAGGGTGCACACAACACTCTGAAGGTAATTCCAATTTATAAGCAGCCTCGTCAATCCTTGCTAAAATTTTATGAGGCCCATAGTACATTGGGCTGAGTTTTTCAATGATTTTGCGCGCCAAAGACTTAAGTCTATAAGGCTGGATTTTTAGGTAAACCATATCACCTCCTTGAACTCTACCTCCCTCTTATGCAGATCAGCTTGTACTTTCATCCTATTTTGGGCCTAGGTCAGATTTTTTGCAACTCACCCAAAATGGCATCTCTCTCTTGTAGCCACCTTGTCACCTCATCTGCTGCTGAGGAGTGTTGTCCTACCTTCAATAAATCTTGTGAGCCATACAGTGCTTTGAATAGTGTCATACCGGTGAACTCCTTAAAGGTCGTATTGTACCAATATTCCGTCCAATGTAGCCCATTTTGGCCACTATTTGGGTCTCCGACTACAAAAGCATCACAAATATGTCTCCAAACACTGGTTTACCTGCTCCGTTTGGCCATTTGTCTGCAGTCGATACGCAGTAGTATAATGTAACTGAGTTCCTGCACATTTCAGCAACTCAGACAAGAATCCACTTAAAAATTGTCTCTGTCCGATACTATAGTATTTGGGAACCCATGCAGCCTCCCTATCTCTTTAACAAAGAATCCAGCCATGTCCTTAGCTGAATAAGGATGACAAATGGCCACAAGATAGGCGTATTTAGTCAACCTATCTACCACCACAAAGATGGTGTCAACTACAAATATTGACACATCAACCCAAATCTTGGTTGGAATTGGCAAGGGAATTAAAAGACCTGCTGGTGACAAATTCTGCATTCTGTGCTGTTGGCAAATATGGCAAGCAGCCACATATCTCTAATTTGCCTGCACATTCCTTCCCAGTACCATAGCCCAGCTATCCTTTTATACGTGGTCTGAATTTTGGAATGTCCCTCAATGTGAGAGTCATGATATTCCTTCAGTATCAAAGGAATAAATCTGGATTCCTTTGGTAGCACCACCCTTCCTTGATACAGCAAATGTCCTCCAACCAGATTAAATCCTTCATGGGACCTTGGATCCAACATCAACTCCTGGACCACATCTTTCAACTTAGGATCTGTCTGGAGTTCCTTCTCCAGGCCAGCCATACTGCCCCACTCTGTTTGGGTAACAAAAGTCATTTGCATAATACGTGAGAGAGCATCCGCTACTTTATTTTCCTTCCCAGGCTGATATACAATCTCAAAATCAAATCCCAACAACTTCAAAGTCCACTTTTGCTGTTCCTCAGTCAACACTGATTGTTCTGATAAAAATTTCAAGCTCTTTTGATCAATTTTCACCTTAAAATGCCTGCCCATCAGATATTGCCGCCATTTTTGTATAACAAACACTATCGCCATAAGCTCCTTCTCATAGACATATTTACCTAATGCTCTATGAGAGAACCCTTGACTAATAAATGCCACTGGCCTATCTCCCCTTGCATAAGGACCGCCACTATTCCCATTCCGGATGCATTGGTACAAACTGTTAACTCCTTGGAGAAGTTCGATAAGGCCAAAACTGGAACTTCACTCATCAATCTTTTCAATTGATCAAAGGCTAGTTGTGCTTCCTCACTCCATTTGAAATTATCCTTCTTCAACAACTAGGTAAAGGGTTTGGCAACCTTACCGTAATCCTTCACAAACTTTCAGTAATATCCCGTGAGGCCCAAGAATCCCCTAAGCTCCTTAATTCGTCTTGGGGAGGCCAGTCTAACATAGCCTAGACTTTTGAGGGATCAGCCATCAGCCTGTTCCCGAAAATAATGTGGCCCAAATATTCTATTTAAGTTTGGCCAAATTCACATTTCTTCCTATTTAGCACCAGTTGATTTTGCCTTATCACCCCCAAGACCTTCCTTAGCTGCTCCACATGCTCTGGTTTATCTTTGCTGTAAATTAGTACATCATCCATAAAAACCAGTACAAATTACCTCAAGAATGGGTGCAACACATCATTCATCAGCGCCTGGAAGGTAGCCGGAGCTCTGGTGAGGCCAAATGGAAACACCAAGTACTCATAATGGCCTTCATGGGTATTGAAGGCCGTTTTGGGCACATCTTCCTCCTTTATCTGAATCTAGTGATACCTAAATTTTAAGTCTAACTTGGAAAAAATTACAGACCATCCCAATTCAGCTAACAGTTCAGGTAAGGCTAATTTATTAGGAACTGTGCACTTATTTAAGGCTCTGTAATCTACACACTCTCCAGCTCCTATCTTTCTTTCTTTTTTAAAAGAATTACTGGACTTGCATAAGGACTGATGCTATGTCTAAACATGCCCTGAGCCCCTGACTCCACAAATTACCTACTAATTTCTCTATTTTAGACTTTTGATAGAAGGGATACCTGTATGGACGAGTATTCGTAACCACACTACCTGGCTTGATAGAAGAATTTTCCTTAACTCAGAAGAAATATATTCTAGACCTGTTACAAGAGACAGGAATGCTTGGGTGCAAGCCAGCAGAGAATCCAGTTGAACCCAATATTAAATTGGGAATCGAAGAAAGGAAAAAAGTTGACAAAGAGCAGTACCGGAGGTTGGTAAGGAAGTTGATCTATTTATCTTACACTCGAACTACTATTGCATTTGCAATCAGCATGATTAGTCAATTCATGCATTCTCCTAAGGAAAAACACCTAAGTGCAGTTTATAGAATCCTCAAGTCCCTCAAAAACACCCCTGGTCGAGGATTGTTCTTGAAAAAAGGACACGAGAATGATTGAAATATATACAGATGCATATTGGGCTGGCTCTGCATTGGACCGAAGATCCACTTCAGGATATTATACATATGTCTGGAGAAATCTTGTGACCTAAAGAAGTAAGAAACAAACAATTGTTGCCTGGAGCAGTGCAAAGGGAGAATTTCAGGCTCTAGCCCATAGTATTTGTGAAGGAATTTGGTTAAGAAGACTCCTTGAGGAATTGAATATCTCTTTTTCCCTACCTGTCAAAGTGTACTGTTATAATAATGTTACTGTCAGTGTTGCTCAAAATCCAGTTCACCATGACAGAACAAAACATATGGAGGTTGATTGCCACTTTATGAAAGAAAAATTAGATGATAGAAGTGTGTGAATGATGTATATTCCTGCCAAAGAGCAGACTGCAGATATCCTCACTAAGGGTCTACACAAGCCATCCTTTGAAGACCTGATTGGCAAGTTGAGAATGACCGACATTTACCTCCCAACTTGAGGGGGAGTATAGGAAATTAGGATTAGAATCTTTCTGCTTTAATTTCCTATTAATTAATGATTAGATAGGATAGTGCTGATGACTTATTGCTGAGTCATTCTTATCCATTTTTTCTCATTTACTCTTGTATATATACCCCTATCAGTGTAAATCAGTGTGTATCAATTCAGAAAATATCTTTTTTTTTCATATTTCAACAATATCATAGTGGAAAAAGCTTTGTATCACGTCCACATAATTCTATCATACACCAAACCATACAACAATCCATGTAACACTGACCAAAAGTAAGGTGATACTTCTAATATATTTTTCATCAAAATATAATATTTATAATCATATTCTAGACGTTGATCTTAGTTAATATGGGAACTGTTGGTCTAGCGGTTAAGACATTGCATGATTTCAACTTTGTCTTGCGTTTGATCTTCATGTTTCAACATTTGAAATAATATTTTGGGATTAAGTTGATGATTATTAGTTTGTCTTAGTTGATGTGTTCTGTTACTGACAAAAATACAATGGAACCTAGCACTAAAAAAATTATACCGGAAGGTAGAAGCCAAGGCAATCAATTGGATTAGTTGAAAGCTTTAACTAGGAGTCTGGATTAGTTTGTTTGTTAATAGGAGCAGTTAGTCAGTAGGGGCATGTTGCAGTAGTCCAATTGCATGTATATAAGGGGATATACTCCTCTATTAGGGGTAGTTTTTTACAATTTTGAGATTGGCTGAGAATTTCAAGAAAGGAAGTGCCCCTTGTGAAAATCTTGTCTCTTGTACTTTTGTTTTTCTATCAATAAAGTCTCTCTTATTCTCTTTTTCTATCAATCAGTAAAAGTTCTCTTCGTATTGTTCCGCGTCTCTATCAAACCAGAGTCATAACAATTGATCCGACCTGCTGGATCTTGGAGGAGGCTACCATGGATGCGACTATTGGAGCTTTGGAGAGTTCAACGATGAGGGAGACCAGTGAAGGTGATTCTTGGGATTCCTAGATTAAAGAGAATAAGAGAGACTTTATTGATAGAAAAAAAAAGTGCAAGAGACAACCTCTTCACAAGGAGCACTTCCCTTCCTAAAATTCCCAACCAATCTCAAAATTGTCAAAAACTAACCCTAATAGAGGGGTATATCCTCTTATATACATGCAATTGGACTACTGTGGCATGCCCCATGCCCCTACTAACAAACTAACTAATCCAGACTCCTAATTAAAGCTTTCAACTAATCCAACTAATTGCTTTAGCTTCTGTCTTCTGGTATAGCTTTTCAAGTGCTAGGTTCCATTGTAATTTTCTCCGTAACATGTTGTTTCATTTTGACTCAACATCTGCAATCACAAAAATGAACTTCTCATCCTAATTGATCATAGTTAAAGCATTCTTTCATCTTGACTCACATCAATGAGCACAAGAATGACCTTCTCATCCTATATTCTTTTGTGTTAAATAGTTGGATTGCATTTCCAAAACCAGCCAGATATGACTAAGATAAATGCCTTGGAAGTTAGTCTAGACTAAAATGTATAGGAGGTTAGTCTCAAATCTCAACACCTAAATGTAAATTCAATAAAACTGCATATAACTGAAACCTCATTTTCCATCAGTTGTTTAGAATCTACAGTGCAATTACAACTGTCAAAATTTGAAGTGTTCGATCCGCAAACATGTCAATCCAATATTTCCTCCAAAGGATGAGGTTGAAGATTTTACCATCTAACTCTAGTACACTGGTTGGCCCAAACCAAGGGAAATGAGCAGAAATAAATTGCAATCTAAAGAGGTATCCTAACTCATAAGCAGAAAAAAATGAATCGTAATAAATTTCTTAATTGATGGGTTTGAAAGAGAGTGAGTTAGTTAGTTAGGAAATTCTTCCAGAATATTCTTAGAGGAGAGAATAAAATGAGGGGGAATTTGTGGAGTGAGGCAAGCATGCATTGAGCATTTTGGTGAGTGGGGAATTGGGATCTCTTATAGCCTAGGTCTGTTGGTTATAAGGGTGAGCTGGGGAGGGTCTTTTAGTGGCAATTGGTGTTTGTAAGTGGCTATGCCTCCATTGATTCAATAAATTCAGTGCTGTCAGAACCATGAATTTTAGTTGTACAGCTCATTATTCTTTTCTTGCAAGATAGAAACAATAAGAAAACCAGGAAAAGATAATATAAACAAAAGTTCAAAATACAAGAAAAACAAACCAAAAGTTTAGCAAATTGAGCTAAAAATGATAAGAAGGAAGTTCTCAACCCTTCTCTTTCTGGATTGGCAAATCCCATATAAAACTCAGAAGTGAAATAGAAGAAGCATTTTTTTACAAGAATGCTACAGGAAAATGAACCAGAAAAGCCCTGTATAATGAACCATTGTAAGAAATTACAAAAATTAAAAAAAATTAGCTTTTGAAAGCAGAACTCCAAGCATACAACAAAAGAGATCACACCATGAGGCTGTAACCAAGAACCAGCAAGCACAGAAGGCACCAAATTCAAAAAATAAATTATATTGACAGGCATTGTCAGAAACTAGTCGCTAAAATAATTCCAAGTGCCTAAACCCATACTATAGTTTCAGAACCTGGTAGACTAACAAAGCAACTGAAGAACTAACACAAATTCTTATGTCACAGAGAGTAATATAATTGTTTTAAGTCATCAATATCTCAAGCAGCGGAAAGTCAAAGAAAAGATGAAAACACTTGAACAACTGAATAAGAATTGAAAATTTGAAACAAACCCATCAATTAGATGTCCCTATTAAAACTATTGAAAAGAAGTTTTTGTATATATATATTGAATAATTTACATGAGTGAGTATTTATACAAGAAAGAATCGCTAAGAATGACTAAGCGATGACTAATCAATCCTAATCACAATCAATTCTAATCAATCACAATCAATCCTAATCAATCATAATCAATCCTAATTAATAGGAAATAAAAACGGAAACATGTTTGAATTCTGATTTTCTACACTCCCCCTCAAGTTGGGAGGTAAATATTGATCATTCCCAACTTGCCAATCAAGTCTTCGAATGCTGGACGGTGTAGGCCCTTGGTAAGGATATCTGCCGTTTGCTCTTGGGTTGGAACATATATCAAACGCACACTTCCATCATCTAATTTTTCTTTGATGAAGTGACGATCAACTTCCACGTGCTTTGTTCGATCATGATGCACAGGATTTTGAGCAATGCTAACAGCTGCCTTGTTGTCGCAATATAGTTTTATTGGTAGGGAATATGAATCTTCAACTCTTGAAGAAGTCTTCTCAACCAGATTCCTTCACAAACTCCATGAGCTAAAGCTCGAAATTCTGCTTCAGCACTACTTCTTGCAACCACTGTTTGTTTTTTGCTTCTCCAAGTAACAAGATTTCCCCACACATAGGTGCAATAGCCTGAGGTAGATCTCCTGTCTACTGATGAGCCTGCCCAATCTGCATCAGTGTAGATTTCAATTATCCTTTTATACCCCTTTTTAAAGAATAATCCTCTTCCTGGAGTATTCTTGAGGTATCTAAGCACCCTATAGACTGCACTAAGATGCTTCTCCTTGGGTGAGTGCATGAATTGACTAATCATACTCACCGCAAAGGCAATGTCAGGACGCGTATGAGATAAGTAGATTAGTTTACCAACCAATCGCTGATATTGTTCTTTATCCACCTCATTCCCATCTTCAATACCTAACTTGGTATTAGGTTCCACAGGTGTCTCAGCAGGTTTACACCCTAACATTCCTGTTTCCAACAAAAGATCTAGAACATATTTCTTTTGTGTTAGAGTGATGCCTGTTTTGCTCCTAGCAACTTCCATACCAAGGAAATATTTGAGAGTGCCAGGGTCTTTGAGTTCAAATTGAGTTGCTAGAAATTTCTTCAAGGTGTTCAATTCCTCAATATCATCACCTGTAAGAATTATATCATCTACATATACAATAAGAATAGCAATTTTACCATTCTTAGAGTGTTTGTGGAAGAGAGTGTGATCAGTCTGTGCTTGAATGAAGCCTCTTCTTTTGACTGCTTGTGACAATTTGTCGAACCATTCTCTGGGAGATTGTTTCAATCTATATAGAGACTTTTTTAGTTTACACATTGATCTATTTCCCTTTTCAAAACCAGGTGGAGGATCCATATAGACTTCTTCATGTAAGTCACCATTTAGGAATGCATTCTTCACATCTAACTGTTGCAGAGGCCAATCTAGATTGGCAGCAAGAGATAAGAGAACTCGGATGGTATTGACTTTAGCAACCGGAGCAAAAGTCTCATGATAATCTATCCCATGAGTCTGAGTGAAACCCTTTGCAACCAATCTTGCCTTGTATCTGTTGATGCTATTATCTGCATTGAATTTTATTGTAAACACCCATTTGCATCCTACTTCCTGTTTTCCTTTGGGTAGGGTCACTATCTCCCAAGTTCCATTTCTTTCTAAAGCATTCATTTCTTCAAAGACAGATACGAAACCCTGGGGACAACTTTTTTATCATTGAGAGCCTCATGTATATTTCTCGGTATCTTTGTACTATCCAACATAGTAGTGAAAGTACGAAACCCTGGGGACAACTTTCCATATGAAATATGATTAGAAATAGGATGAGTAGTACAAGATCGAGTACCTTTTCTGAGAGCAATGGGCAAGTGTAGATCATTTTCACCATGACACTCAAGTATTGGGGTGCTGGAACTAGAACATGGTTCAGAATCCTGGCAGTGTAGAGGCTCTGGGTTATTCACACTTTGAGGAGGCTTTCGCCTGCTATAAACTTGTCCCCATCTTGAGGAGGCTCTTGATGGTGAGGATTCTGTAGCTCCCCCTGTTTCCAAAAATAGAGGTAATACCGTGGCATCAGTAGGTTCCCATGACTGATCTTCATCTACTCCTATAGACTCCCCCTGAAGAGAAGTCGAGGGGAAGAAAGGGTCATTCTCAGAAAAAGTGACATCCATAGAGACAAAGACCTTACGAAGAGAGGGTGAATAACATTTATAGCCATGTTGAGTAGGAGAATAACCAATAAAGACACACTGAAGAGACTTAGGATCAAGCTTAGACCGTTGATGGGAGGGAATATGGACAAATACAACGCAACCAAATAACTTGAGAGGTAAGGAGGAGACACCTCGGAAGGAAGGGAAGATACGAACAAGACTAGAAAGAGGAGACTGAAATTTCAGAATGCGAGATGGCATTCGATTTATCAGATACGAGGCAGTGAGAATTGCCTCTCCCCAAAGATATTTAGGAACACTAGTGGTAAACATAAGAGCCCGAGCAACTTCAAGGAGATGTCGGTTTTTTCTTTCCGCAACTCCGTTTTGTTGGGGTGTGTCAGGACACGAGCTTTGGTGAAGGATGCCATGTTGGGAAAGATATTCTCCAAGAATAGAGTTAAAATACTCTTTGCCATTATCTGTACGAAGAATTTGTATAGCAACTTGGAATTGGGTTTGAACCATGGCATGAAATTTTTTAAACACGAATGCAGCATCGGACTTATCCTTTAGAAGATACACCCAACAGACTCGAGAATGGTCATCAATGAAGGTAATGAACCATCGAGTACCTGAAAACAAACTTGGACTTTTATTATAAATTTTAACACTGAAGATAAATAAAATTTGGATGGCCTAGCCTGGACATCATTACATATGTCACTATGCCACATGACTAGTGGCCTTAGGAGGTTGAGTCAAAAGTCTCTGAAGTTGTTCAAACTGAGTCTTGCTAAGAAAGACACCATCAGAGTCAGAGGATGCATGAGGCTCATCAACCTTGTCATCAGTAGAGACCTGATATGCACAACCTTTATTTTGTCCTTTGGGCTTCCAATTTGCAGGTTTCCCGTGGATTTCCCAACATTTCTCACGGGTATGACCAATTTTATTGCAGTGGGTGCACCATGGACGACCATCCCGTTTTGATTCTCCGGAGGAACGGTCAATGGTACGGTTGCAGCTGAATGCAGACATATCATCAGGCTTATCAAGCGACTCTTTTCTCCCAGCATGACTCTCTGTCTACTGGCTTCTCGACGAACTTCAGCAAAGGCGTCAGCAAGTGAAGGTAACGGTCGCTGCCCCAATAATCGACCACGAACCTCATCAAGATCTCGGTTGAGTCCGGCAAGGAAATCATACAGTCTTTCCTTCTCCAAGTGTTTTTTAAATTGGGTATTAGCTTCCAATCCCTTAAGATCAGATGCATAATAAAGATCCAATTCCTGCCATAAATTCGTTAGTGCAGTAAAATATTCAGTAACAGTCATACCCCTTTGACGAAAGTCTAAACTTATCTCTCAGTTCAAAAACTTGAGAGGTATTCTCCAGATCGGAGTAATTCTGTTGAACAGCATCCCAAATTTCCTTGGCAGTATCAAAGAACAGATAGGTTTGGCCGATCTGTAGATTCCATGGAATTAGTCAGCCAAGCCATGCCCAAGGAATTATTAATCTCCCAATCGTCATAATCAGG
>NW_026900139.1:0-13564 GCF_033153095.1 Gastrolobium bilobum
TCAACCCAGAATTTCCTCAAATTTTGACACAAGGTAGAGGACATCTCAACCTTCAAAATGGCGTATGGCACGTCCCTAGGGGACCTCTATGGAGGGAGATATGCTCTCCCGAAGTTTGCCTAAAATCTGCCAATTCTACAGAAAATTCGCCAGAGTTTCCTTTGTTTTTCCAATAATCCCAAATTTGTAAAAGATCATTTAAACCTCAAATGTACCTAATAAACACATGATAATACAGTAATAATCCAATGGGTGGCACACACAAGGACCAACAACGCCTTGGGGCACTTACAACCCAATCCAGTTTATAGTTATTAAACATAGAGTCCATATTAGTCATTCTTAAGTAGTTGCAATCACTAACACCTTTTTCATGCATATTTCCATCATACATATTATCATAACCTAAAATAGGCCTAAGGCCCTTCCATCATAATTAGACATGCATCAATACTATTACAATATGGCTTTACAAATTACAACTTGAAACTAAAACTTCAAATTACATTCTTCTAAAATTTCAACTTAATTTAAAAGACAACATAACCAAATACATCACTACTAGACTTAGGCAAAATGGCATGAACAAGATGCTAATGAAGCTACTAATAAATACAAATGACATGTTCATGCCCTAAGTCTAGCCTAGGCCACACGGCCAACAAAATGCAAAATATGAAGCGCTCCAGCGCTCACTCTGCGGGCCTCTTGCCCGAGGCTCCTGCTCCACTGCTACCTCCTGAAATAAATGCCCCGAGACGGGGTGAGATATACGAATATATCTCAGTAACCAAGAGGTTCTGGAGAAAACTCCACCCAATGGTTCACTTCGATGCATATCAATAGAATACAACAACCACTTTGAAAACGGGATATAGCAAGGGATTTAGAGAATGGGGAATATAAAGAAAACAAAATACGACGATACGGGATGGTAACCCCAATTCCACGTACGCCCTCGGCATATATAAGCCTATGGGTATCATCCAAGGTGTGTTCAAACATGACACGCAGTCAACTGGAACTCCCTCCTGGAGACCTATCCAGCGGAAGTCCGAAAATGCCCGAAGGCTAATAAAACTGTCTACTGGCCAGAGACTCGGTACATAAGTACCCATAGCAATAATGCATGCATGCTCATGTGTTATATACTATTCATACACACTTCCTACCGTTACCATCAACTGGCAAGGTGGAACAGAAAAGGGGAACAAGCCCCAGTACCAAGAGGTTACCTTAATTCGTGTTTCCACAAGCTTCGCAGCAGCTTATCCCTCAACTCGGTACACAGCGGAATGCCTACACAGAGGACATTCCCAATCACTCTCAGTTCAACCCATACATGTTAATTTATAATTACACATGCAATGAACCAATTTCTTACCTCAATCCACTTGGTCCCGGACCAAGGGCAATTCACTGATTCAAGATTCGGGATTCAGGTCGACGTACGGCAACCTATACAATAACGTACATCCATCAGTACTCGTCAAATAGTATCAAAACGCAAAAACACAAAAATCCTCCCCATCCTCCCTTGATGGTTCGGCCATTGTAGTGTAAATGTGAGATTTATTTTTCTAAATTTTCTTTCTCATTTTGTTACGTCTCATTAGGTTGTCAATAGGCCAGTTCAAGTGCCGGTTCGTCATTTTCGCGTCGAATTACATCAAAACGCGAAAATCGCCAAATCACCCCTTTTCCCTTGGAGGTTCGGCCATGTAGGTGTAAATTTGAGATTTATTTTCCTAAATTTTCTTTCTCATTTTATAACACTCCCTTAGGTTGTTTAGAGGCTAGTTCAATCGTCGTTTTACCGTTTTCCGACATTTACGCATCGTTTTGCGAAATATTTCATTCTGGGCTCATTTAGGTCTCTAACACAATTCATTTTTTCCCATTGATTCAAACACTCTCCAAGCACAACACAACCCATCTAAGCACCATATAACTACACAAATCATCATCCAAATCATTTTTCAACATCAATTCCTCAATCTTTCCTCAAAGAATCGAATTTTACCCTATGGCATTCCAAGGAATTTCCATACAACTTTAATCATTCCACACCTTATACAATCCTATTATATCAACATACAATCATACAACAACTCATCAATCCAATCCTAACACATTTTCAAAACTCAAAGTCATGACAACCTCAAAATTTTCTAAGTTAAAAATTCACATTTTTCATCAATAATTTTTATTGCATTTATGGCTACTACACATCATTCTAAGACACATTCATGTACAAACATTTTCCAATTGAGCTCTCTACACACATCAATCCAACAAGCCCTCTTTAGGGTTCATAAATTCAACCACAAAATTAAACCATTGGAACACAAGGAAACTCACCCAAAAGCTTGGCACAAGGCTCCTCCTAAACATACTCCACCATTGGAGCATCAATCAACACCATTTTCACAAATCTAAAGGAAAGGGCCGCAGCTTTGGGGAGGGTTTTTCTCAAAATCTAGTGGCTTTCAAGGCTTGGGAGTACCACCAATGGATTTAGAAGGCCATTTCCATCAAATTTCAAGACAAGAATCAATGGATTTGGTGAAGAAATGGCTAAGTTATGGTGAAATGAAATCTTTGAGGGGAAGGGCTATGGTGGCTGCGGGTTTGAGCAAGAAGAGGGAGGAAAGTGATGCATGAATAGTGCCAAACACATGTGGCTTAAGTCACTTAAGTGGGGTGGGTCCCACCGCCACCTCACGCGATTTAAAACTAATCCGAATTTTCCTCCGATTCCACTAAACGTCCGTAAATTCACAACCTATTTAGAAACTCAAATTTTTAACATTAACTATTCCCCTTTAATTAGGCTTGATCAGATGAATTAAGAGTCCTCCATTCGTTCGGAGAAAACACTGTTTTAAGCTATTATGCGCGCCATTGGCACGCTTCCCCAAACTGTCTTAATTTCATCGAATATTATAAGACCTTCTACTCAATTTTTATCGTGGCATACCAAAAAACTAGCAGCAAAATTCATTCAAATGAAGCAATGGATGAAGTGAATAATCTAAAACTGAATTAATCCCCTAGACTACTAGCAAAGTGAGTTTATATGTACTTCAGAGTTGTTTCTCCTGTATTTATGTTTCAGGGAAATGAAGCAACTATCTATGGGTTATGGAAGTTTGTAGATCATAATAATCAGCTTTAACATGATGCAAGTAAATTCAAATTCAATTTCACATCTATATATCTACAATACCTTCACTTTATAGTCCTGATCATTGTCAAGTGCAATAGAAAAAGCATTCAGAAGCCTAGGATGATAAAGGGTTTGCGCCACATGGACAAAGTTTGTAGGCGTCTCCATAAAATTAAAAGCTGCCAACCTAACTTGAGCATGAGAGTCTTGGAATGAATTCAAAACTTTGGTCAGCACTTCCCCAAGAAAATTTTCCATCAATACCTGCCAAAAATGTAATTAATAAACAAAGGTTAGACAGTGTGAGAAAGTAGTAAACCTCACCAGCAATTAAGTAAAAAAGTTATTAATATATATGAAAGCAAAGCAAAGAGAGTTGTTAAGATGATGAGGTCACCATTTCATCAGAGAACTCTTTTGAGATCACAGTAAGCAGTGTAATTCCAGCATGGCGCTTCTTCCATTCCTTGGAATCCAAGTAAAGAGGCAACAGTTCTGAAGCAATTGCCAATACTTTACTCCCTCCAAGTGTAACACAAAGTTGTTTCAAACACTTTATTCCAAAGTCATGGTCATGGTCATGGTCACCAACACCACCATCCTCTTCAATACACAGAAGCATTTTCATAGAAACGAGGAACAACCTAACCACAGTTTGAGAAGGAAGGTTCAGCCACACGTGTTCACCGTACTCTTTTACCTCAGTCATGGCCATAACCAACTCAAACGCCAAACGATGCGTTTCTTTGGTCAAACCCTCACTCTCCGCGATCTGAAGCGCGTCGAGAACCATGTCACTCACGTAAGGCTTCAACAGAAGAGGCTCTTGAGACACTAGATTTATCAACTCAACGAACGCGATTCGAAAATAGGTACCTTCGAAACCGTGCAATAGTGTGAACACGCCAGCCATCATCGCGCGTAAGAGCTCATGGAACAGTGAAGGATCAGAGAACAACCGAACCAAACTCACAACCGCACCAAACGACGCAACCTGAACGTTAGGGTTCGACGACGCCAGAGAAATCAAGAACGACGAATGAAGAAGGCGGCGGCGGTCGCGGAGAGCATCGCAAACAAGAAAACAACAATCGTTTGGCAACGAACACAAAACCAACAGCGCGACTTCACGAAACTTGTCGTCGTCGTTTGAAGCGATAGACGACACAAGCCATTCAAGAATCTGAGGCCAGTGTTGATGAGTTTTGTATATAGCGGAAACGGTTTCAGCGAGGACATAGAAAACGAGTCTTGGGACCTCTGACTCCATCACTATCAGAAGAAAGGTTTTGGATTCGGAAGATTTTGGATTCTTTTTCTTTTTCTTGGTCTGGTTTGGAAGGTTTTGGATTCTTGCTGAATGTTTACATTGACATGCAAGGGTTGCCTTATATATATAGAAAACTTTTTTGGTGGGTAGTATATGATATGAGGCTGATAAGGGTAGGATATGATATGGGGCTGATAAGCCTCCTGTGTTTGATGAGCACCTGATTAGTAATCTGATAAGATTATGTTGAAGGAGAAAAGAGAAAGAAAAAATAAAATATAATGCAATAAATACAAATATATTGGGTAACGTGGGTATTTATTGGGTATCCAATATTGATATCCTATCCTATTGAATCATAACCCAGCTCCTCTCATAAGATAAGAAATCATGTATTGGATAGGATAAAAGGAGATAATAGGATAAGCTAATCATATCCTATTGACTCACCAAACAAGAGATAATTTCCTGTAATATGATAAACCCATAATTTCCTGTAGTGCGTGTTTTATTTTATTAAATTATAATAAAAATAATTCATTTTAAAATTAGGTAACAAGATAATTTAATAAAAAATAATAATATTACATCAAACTTTTCCTTATATGATCAGATAATGAATTATAAATAAAAAATATATCAAAAATTTGGTGCATTCGTAATACTTACTAAATTTGCCGCCATTACCATATATACATAGGACAGAGTAGGTGATATATAGGTGGTCAACACGGGATGAGAACCAAAGAGACCTAGTGTTAACCACATAGTTCACGGATATTTATAACTATTAATACATAACTACTAAACGCATATTTAAATTATTTTATTTTAAAATTAAATTATTTTATTTTAAAATTAAATTCTTTAATTTTAACAATTTTTTAAAAGGTTTTTTATTTAAATAATAATAATAATTAAGAGTTGTCAAACAAGCTGTATAACTTTTTCTTTCCCATTTATCAATTTGTATCTAAATTTAAACAAAATTTGCTTGTTTCACATACAGAAAAGGGGAGTATTATATTTATAATTTTTTTTACAAATTATAATATGTATTCTCAAAAATATACTAGATTACATTATGTATTTTTGAGAGTACATAGTGTAATTTGTAAAAATTTATAATTTTTTTTTGTAAACAGATGCTTCCTAAAAAAAAAATCATTACTCAACTATCAAACTTTATTCTTTAGCTCCCACGATGACATATAAGCAGCGGCGGAGCCACACATACGCCAGCAGGTGCCAAGGCACCTGCTTGTTTTTTTTTTTTTTACTTATTACATATATTACATAATTAATTATAATTAATCAAGCTTCAAATTATAATTTGGCACCACCTAAATAGAAAATCAAATACTCAATATAAAGTAACAATAAATTATTTAAATGCAAACAAATAATAAAGAACGTGTATAGTATGTTATTTTTGTGTTTCACCTTCTTTTATTTTTTATCTCGTATATTTTTTTTCGCTTTATTCTAATTAGTTATGTTATTTATTCTTATTCCTATTATTTTAAAAAATAAAGACATCTAAACTTAATCACAAAAATGATTAGTTAACCTATTTCAGAATTTGAGCTCAAATAAACCCCTTAAAAGTAGAGAAAAGGATTTGTCCTTTTAAAGGACAGAACCTTGTGTCCTATTGGTTTTTGACACTATATCTTACTGTTAAGACATAGTTATAATATGAAAAATTACTTTTTTTTCTCCTTTCCTCAGTCACTTCAACTGACGTGTAGAGAGAGAAAAAATAACTTTTCATGAAAATAGTTTTTTATGTTATAACTATGTCTTACCGGTAAGACATAATGTTAAAAACTAAAAAGACATAATTTGTGTTATTTAAAAGGATACACACTTAACTCTTGAAAATAACAATCATGAAACCAAATGAATAACAGGTCTATAGTTATGGAATATGAAGGTTTATTAAACTATTGTGTTTTGGGTTATTGAAAACACAAAAAATAGTCAAAAACCTAATTCCCAAATGTGAGAACTTTCCTTCGTGCTTATGGTTGTTGCAAATAAGGGAGATGTTCTCTAACGAGAGATATTGAAAATTTAAGGAATAGAGAAAATGAAAGAGAAGACGAAGGACAATGCTTATTATACATATAATTATTATATTTGATTGTTTTCATATTTTTAGGACAATGTTTGGTTCATTACTTATTATGTTGTAGGAGAAAAGTGAAATTCTTATGTTTGAAATGCTTACCGAAAAGATTAGTGTATTTTTATATTTTTTATTTGATATATAATCAATGATAATTGTTCATTTGAATTTTCAATGTTATGTGATATTATTTAGTACATAATTTAGATCATTATGCTACAATTCATATAAATTTTTTTTCCTAATAAATATTTTAATAATTTAATATGTCAAATTTTCTGGCACCACCTAAATTATTGGGCTGGCTCCGCAACTGCATATAAGTTTACTTATGCATGTTAGTTAATGGAACTCCTCTTGCTTTATCATTTGAAAATAAATTAATGATGACATGAGCAAAAATGTGTTGATAACTCAATTTCTGATAAGATTCTTATGTGCAAAGCTAATTCACCTATAAAGTCAATTGTATTAGAAAAGATTATTTTCTTTTATTTATCTAGATTCATTAGCTGTTTTACTGTTTGGTTGGTGATGTGGTTGTAATATATTTGATTTTCCAAGTTAAAATACTAAGCTTTAAGGTCAAAAGAGCATACTTATCAATACATTTTATGGATTAATTGTTAGTTTTTCATTTTCAATGTTATTTCTCACTCAAGTTTATATTTGGATAGGAATTTAGCATGAAAAATGAGAATTTGCGCAGAAGGAAAATTTGGATCAGATGGGCGGCGCTATCAGCGCGGAATAAATGCATTTTCAGTGAAAAATCCGCGCCATCAGCGCGGAAGAAGTATGACCGGCGCTGATAGCGTGGATTAATTCAAATTCAGTACAAAAAGGCGCCATCAGCGCCGGTTTTCGAGCAGGAAGACACCGTGTTTTGAACGCGTGCGTGCAAAATTAAAAAGGGGGATCAGAAGACAAAAATGATAGAGAGGGAGAGCTTGAAAAGAACTTCTGGAGCTTTTTGCGGAGATTGATCTTGGAGATTATTTTCTCTTCCTTTTGAATTCTTATTCTTCTTTTATGAATCATTGTAATTCAGCTATGACCATGTCTGGCTAGTTTCCTTCATTGTGGGTAGGGTCACAGTTGGTTAAAAAGCCAACTCTTAAAACCTATCACCCAATACTTAGGACAAAAAAAGGTAAAATAATATAGGATAATATATTTATGGGATTAAAGTGTCTGCTGTAACTTTAGATAAAAGTGCCTGCTGTGCAATTAAACAGTGTCGTTTTGGTCTTTTTTTAAAAGTCAAATTGCTTACTGTGCAACTCTTCCGTATTCATCTTGTTCGCATGCCAGTTTCTTTTTCCCTTAATGGCAGTGTGATATTAAGGGAAAAAGCGTTGGAAAGATCATTCAGTAATTTGACTATCTTTACTGACATATGAATTAATCGCATCGAGAGAATGACATGTTTTGGTCGGAGTGGGTGATCGCGGAACCCAATTAAAATGGCGACAATAACAAAAAAAAAATGGAATGCAATAAAGTTAATATTACATGATGCTAAATGCACGATTGAACAGTTAACTTATAGTCTATTCTATAGAATGCATAATATAAATAACTGGTGTAAACGAACGCCATAATATGACAATCGAAGAGTTAAAAAGATTCGCCCCATCTAAGAAGAGGGGGAACAAGAGGTAGACTTCCGCAAAGATTTAAAATGGCATTACCTAATTGCAGTAGGGCATAAGCGAGTGCCTTCCTGGTTGATCTTTCCAACGCTTTTTCCCTTAATATCACACTGCCATTAAGGGAAAAAAGAAACTGGCATGCGAACGAGATGAATACAGAAGAGTTGCACAGTAAGTAATTTGATTTTTAAAAAAAGACCAAAACGACACCGTTTAACAGCACAGCAGGCACTCTTATGTAAAGTTACAGCAGAAACTTTAATCCCTATATTTATTGGGGAAAAAAGTATCTAATGTTACTTTAGACAACTTTGTCTAATGTTCATTGAAACGACGTAGTTTTATGGTTGAAAAATTAAAAAAATAGAATGATAAAGACTATTATAACCCTGAAATAAATTAAAATTACAAAAACACCATGATTTCCGCTCCAAAACGACGTCGTTTTGGTGAACATGACATAAAGTTATCTAAAGTAACTTTAGAAAAAATAAACCCATATTTATTATGTAGGAGGAAAATAAAAGAATTTCATGCACATACAACAATAGATGAAGAGCTCGTTAATTTTTGTTTCTCTCTCTCTTTGATTGCTATCTCTCTCTTTTGATTGCTGTCTATGCAGGAAAACTTTTTATTTTCCTGTTTAAATGACAAATATATTACCCAATAATATAACCTTCTCTCATACAATTGGCTTTATGTGTCGGAGAATCAACTTTGTACATAACAACCTTATCAGAATTTGAGTTATCAACACATTTTTGCTCCTGTCATCATTAATTTATTATGAATTGATAAAGGAAGAGGAGCTTCATTAACTAGCATGCATAAGTAAACTTAATATGTCAACCACGGGAATTAAAGAAACAAAATACAACTGCTAAAGAATTAAAAGAATGAGATATACGATGATCACTTTGAGTGAATTAAAATAATTAACAAGTTTATTTAAATATATGAAATGCACTGAATAAAGAAAGAATATGATAGGGATTTGATATTACATCTCAACCTAAAATTAAGGTATTTGATGTATCATATTTAATTTATTCCTTTGAAATGCAGATTGACCACACACTATATATATAACTAGAGAAAAATGTGTGTCATTTTAAATGACATACCTTATGTCCTTTTATTTTATAAAGAGGTGTGACAATAGTTGTTAAAAAATCGATTTATCACTACGGTTTTACATTTTTACGATTTTTTTTCATCAAAACGATTTTATCAATATTTCAAACGTTTTTACGTTTTTATGATTTTTTATGATTTTTTTACATTACGATTTTAAATTTTACGATTTTTTAATCTCTCTCCGATTTTGCTTAATTTTTTTTTCTTCCATGATTTATCTTTTTTTTTTTTTACTTAAAATGACATAATTTTATGTCCTTTAAAATAGTACACATTTTTTCCATATAACTATTATTATTAGAATTAATTTACTTTTGTGTCTGAGTTCTCGTCACCATTTCTTCCATGAATCCTTGTCGATCTTTTTCTCAATTGCTGGCAGTCTGGCACTTTTGAGCGAATAAACTAGATTCAGTAGTGTTGACATTTTTCTGTAAAAAATAAAAGTAAAAATAAAAATAAAAATAAAAAAATTTGCTGAAGGAATCTTCGCTTAATTAGGGTCAATTAAGAAAAGAATAGACAGAACATCAAACAAGTGATGTTGGCCATATCAAATACTCATCACATCTGAATGCATGTATAAAGAATTAATTCACGGGTTACACACAACATTTAGGCTAAAATTCGGAAATTAGAGCAGACACATAATGTTCAAGTGATGGTGGTTTGTTGTATAGGAGTTCATATGGTGGTTTGTTATTTAAAAGTGGTGTGCAGGTTCTGTTTATGATGTGTATGGCATGAGAAATTGCATAGGTCCATAGGCTAAGTGGTAATTTGGCTTGAAAGAAAAGAGAACGAGCTGCATTAAGGATATGTTGGTGTTTACGTTCTGCAACCCCATTTTGTTGGGGTGATTCAACACAAGAACGTTGATGTTCAATCCCTTTTGAGAGATAGAAATCAGTCATAAGGAATTCAGCTCCATTATCACTTCTGATGATTTTTATGGAGGATTTGAATTGATTTTCAACATAGGTAGTAAAGTGTTTTAAATTGTTTCGTGCCTCAGCTTTGTTCTTTAAAAGAATAGCCCATGTAAAACGTGTATAGTCATCTACAATTGTTAAGAAATATCGATGGCCATGTAAAGAAGTTGTGGAGAAGGGACCCCAAATGTCAGTATGTATTAATTGGAAAGGAAATGTAGTTTTGATTGTACTAGAAATGTAAGGTAATTTTCTTTGTTTTGAGAAATGACATATATCACAGGGATCTATTTTATTACATGAAATGAAAGGGAAGTAGATGGACATGGTCTTCATGACTGGTTCAGAAGGATGACCAAGTCTTTGGTGCCATATCAATGCATCATTGGAGTTCACTTTATTGCAGAAACTTTTCTTTACAGATCCTTCATGTGTCTTCAATATGTAGAGTCCATCTAATTGTTTAGCTGAACCAATCGTCTGGTTGGTTGATATCTGTTGGATGAAACAAGTTAAGTCATGAAAAAGAATGTAGGATTGGGTGTCTTGAAGAAGTTTGGTTACTGAAATCAAATTGACACGAAAGGATGGTACATAGAGAACATTTTTAAGAACTAAAGAATCAGAAATTCTTGCTGTGCCTGATTGTGTTGTGGTAATTTGAGTGCCATTTGGAAGTGTGATGTGTATGGGATTTATGGATTGGACACATGAAAGATTAGAGAAAATATATGTGATGTGATCTGTAGCTCCAGTGTCCAGAATCCAATGGTTTGATTTTATACCTGATACTGTGTTACCTATATTGAAAGCAGATGAGTGGGTTTGAATCATATTGGATGAGTGAGGCAGCTTTGATCTTTGTAGAAGTTCCAGAATTTCTTGATGTTGTTCTTTTGAAAAGGCAAGATTCAGAGATTCTGGTTCAGGTTCTGGATCAGTATTGTGTACACTATCATCAAATTCTAGTGAAACAAAGTTTGTAGCAGCAGCAGCAGCATATGGTCTTCTGGTTTGGTATCCTGGTGGAAATCCATGCTTGAGATAGCATGTCTCGATGGTATGGTTTGTTCTCTTGCAATATGTGCAAAACTTATTTCCACGACCTCTTCCTTGATTGAAACCTTGGCCTCTTCCTTGATTAAAACCTTGGCCTCTTCCTTGATTGAAACCTTGGTTGAAGTTCTGATTGAAATTTGGATGATATCGAGTCTGTCCTCTGTCTAGTTGTCCTCTGGAATTTTGTTGTTCAGCAATATTGATGAAAGATTGTGAATCTTGGACTCCTATTTTCAGGCGCCTTTCTTGCTGAAGAATCAATGAGAATACTTTGTTAACACATGGAAGAGGGTCTAATAGCATTACTTGAGCTCTCACATGTTCAAATTGGTCATTTAACCCTTTCAAGAATCTTATTACATAGTCCCTTTCACGAGTATCCTTTACTTGTGTTGCTGCTCCACATGCGCAAGATGGTAAAATTGGCTGTAAGCTTTCTAATTCATCCCATAAAATCTTTAATTGGGTGAAGTAATCTGAAACACATTTGTCTCCTTGCTGCAATTTGAAAATTTCATCTTGAAGATCAGAAATTCTAAACATATCAGTTTGAGCAAACCTGTCTTTCAAGTTGTTCCATATATCATCTGCTTTCTCCATCCAAAGCACTGATTGTGCAATGGATTCTGAGATGGATCGATTGAGCCAAGAAATTATCATAGTGTTACACCTTTCCCATGAACCAAATAGAGGACTGTCATCATCTGGTTTCTTGATTGTTCCATTAACAAAACCAAGCTTGTTCTTGGATAGGAGTGCCATACGCATTGATCTTTGCCATGTGTGGAAGTTCTTTCCATTCATTGAAGGAGATACTAAGACCAGCGATGAGCTTTCATTGGGATGTAGGTAATAGGGATTGGATTCTGGTGCTGGTGTTGTATTCTGTTTGGTACTGCTCTTTGAGTTGGTGCTGATGCTGCATCTTCCATTTTCTTGATTGATGAAAAGAAAACAGAAAATTTCGAAAGGAAGAAGAAGGAAAATCTTTTGAGAAGAATTGGGAACAAGAGAGGGTGAATACCAGAGCTCTAGATGAGCTCTGATACCATATTGAAAACTAGATAAAAGATGAAAAAGATTGAATGTATTGAATGAATTCTCAAGGTTACATTGCTGATATATATACAACAGCAATCAAACTAAAGCACGGAAGCAAAGACTCTTTAACTGTAAATAACAGAAATAACTAACATCTAACTAACAGACTTCTAACTAACTGAATTAATTACAAGCTACTGTATATATTAACAAAAAGAACAAGAAGTTAAACGACGTTGCGCCCGGCACATGGAGAGAAAATAAATAAGTGTATTGTATTGATTCAAATAAGGTTGCTGGAGCCTGGAGACAAATTAATACCCGTATTTAAATAAATAAGTGTATTGTATTGATTCAAATAAGGTTGCTGGAGACAAATTAATACCCCTACGTTGATAAAACTGTTGGTCATAGATGAGGCAAGAATCAATTATCCTGATCTGTAGGTAGAAGTCCCAAAAACTAGTTTTTATTACTAATATTTAGACAAAAGTGGGCTCGTTCAAACAAAATCAAAAGCATGCAATAATTGACGTGTGAAAGTTGAACAAGTGAGGATACAAATATGTGTTAGATTTTTTTTAATATTATTTTTGAAAGGGGATTAAAATCCTAATTCTAAATCCGTCTTGAACTCCAAATTAGTTGGGAACCTATAAGATTACCGGAGGATAATGTTAAAAAAAACAAAAATCAGAAACATGCAACTTTTTATTAAAAAAAAAAAACAAGTGTTAAGATCGATCTCTTTTTTGATTAATTTGAAAAAATTAATAAAATAAAATGAAAGATAAAAGCATTCCACATAATAAAAATATTTTATTTAACATTTATTATAACGAAAGTATTTTTATTTATTACCAAAAAAAGAGAGAGCAAGTAATCTTGCCACGTCATATCCTTTGTAGGTTGTTCCTTTAGCCCATTTGATAATGGATCATGCTAGAATCCCAGAAAGTAGAAACAAGTGTTGGAGTCAATTCTTTGCCTCAGGTGCATGGAGTATGGTTACATTTGGTTTGGAATATCACTCTATTCAATAAAAATAAAAGGGTTTGATGAAATAGTCATGGACTATCATATATCCTAACATTTTCAATAATTTTCACAATAGAGAATGAAAAGACAATTATTAATTATATCAATTAAGGGTTTTATATTTCTCAT